>NC_043000.1:11645834-11663830 GCF_006345805.1 Octopus sinensis | reverse complement strand
TTTATTCAGACGCATTTTGTGATGTCGGGGCACGAAAATACCTTAAGCTAAGCCTGAAAGCAATGAAGTCATAAAAGAATCATCCATAACTTACAGTAAGCAACATTTATTAAAATAAAAGTATTCAGAACACAGAATAACATGTAACAAAAACAACTTGCAAACATATTTACATTCCCATATAACAGTTAAGAACATCACCATTATTGTATTACACATGCACGGAAGTGTTTGTTCGACTAGGTGCTGCTGGTTTAATTACGCACGACTCAAGTTAGAGAAGGGGTGCGTATTATACACAAGGTTTAGGTTTTTCAAAAATACAGCCCCCTAAAAATCCCCTACGTATTATACTGAAGGGCAGACTATACTCGAGGATTTACGGTAGGTTCAGTTCCTGGACCAGGTGGCATGTTGTGCTCTTGATCTAGGCCTTTCATTTCATGTTATTCCTGTCTATTCAGCTGAATTGAGTACCAGCTGACTGTTGGTGCAACCCTCTCTACTTTCACTGGTTTTTTTTTTTCATCATTGTTTTAATGTCCACTTTTCCATACTTACATGGGTCAGACAGAATTTGAGATGGATTTTCTATGGTCCAATGCCTTTCTTGTCACCAACCTTCATCTTTTTCCAAATAAGGTAATATTTCCCCATAACCAAACATATTTTCTTGGAATGTTAAAAATGACAGTGACACTTATTTACAACTACCACATGATGCCAAGGCAAGGAAAGAGAGAGATGGAGAGAGAGAGAGAGAGAGAGAGAGATTCATATGAAGGGCTTCTTTTAGTTTCTGTTTGTCAAATCCTCTCACAAGGCTTTGGTTGGCCTAGGTCTGTTGTAGAAGACACTTGTCCATGGTACCTCACAGTGGGACTGAACCCAAATCCATGTTGTTGGGAAGCAAACTTCTTACCACACTGCCACAGCTTGTGGATTATATGATGCGTCAAGGATGTTTGCTCACAAGTATTATAGGATCCTAAAATAGTTAGGGAAAGCTTGGTACTTACGACCAAGCTTGGTACCTACAACCAAGCTTGGTACTTACAACTAAGCTTGGTACTTACAACCAAGCTTGGTACCTACAACCAAGCTTGGTACCTACAACCAAGCTTGGTACCTACAACCAAGCTTGGTACCTACAGCCAAGCTGGGTACCTACAACCAAGCTTGGTACCTACAACCAAGTTATGGCACTGCTTTCATACCTTGTACTTTGGAATAGTTTTTGATTGTTTTTTGTGTAATATTTTGGTTAGAAGAGGTTGAGATGTCTACCAGAGTCACATTTTGATTTTGACAACTGGACAGGTTGTTTTGACAGTTTGGACAAATATGTCTCAGATTATCATAGCCAGGTCACTGTCATATTTAGATAAAGATATATCAAATACCATACAACATTAATTCTTGATTTATTAAAATTATCTCCACCTCTAGAGGCTGCATTATAGTTACCAAATGGAAATTTAAACCAGCTCCATTCAAGAAAGGCATATAATCTCAAGAGACAAGAATTTGCCGAAGTTGTCATGCTAGGACAGGCTTATGCCTGGGGATAAAAGGACAGTAGTGGGCATGTTTCTTACTCAATAACTGTTACCAGCATGATAATTATCTTACCTTATCTTCTGTAGCCAAAGGAATTGGACGTATACAAAACAGAGTAGTTTGCATAATTTAAGCAAAAATAAGCTAAGAGAAAAAGAGTGGCCAGTGGCATGTATTTGAACACAAATACAGGTATATCAAATACCATACAGCATAAATTCTTGATTTATTAAAATGATCTCCACCTCTAGAAGATGTCATAATTACATACAACAGGCTTCCACACAGTTTCACAAGGTATTGGTCATCTATAGTAAAGATACTTTCTCAGGGTGTCTACACTGGGACTGAACCTGAGACCATATGGTGTCAAAGTGAGCTACTGAACCACACAGCCTAAAAGAAAATTTTTGTTTTCTTCATGTTCATTTCTCATCCTAATTAATTTCTTTTTGCTTACTTCTAAGTAATTTTTCTTAACCTTATAATATTACTTTATAATAGTTCCCTATTTCCATCAAGCCCCTTCCTCTCTGTATGAAGGAGGGGTTTAGTTGATTACTGGTACTTATTTTATTGACCCTGAAATGATAAAAGGCCAAGTTGACAATGGCAGAATTTGAACTCAGAACATAAAGAGCATGAAGAGATGCTGCTGTATATTTCATCTGACACTAATAATTCTGCCAGCTCACTGCCTTCAACACTAGATTAACGATGATTACATTATTTTACTAAGTTTTATTATTATTATTTTCGAAATTGATTGAAGCAAAGGCTCTGTGTTTCAACAGAATAATAGAAGCAAAAGAGTTAAGGACGACTTCTCTCATCTTCTTGCCTTACAGTGATACAGTAGTTACTTTCTCTGTTGACATGTCATGGTTGATAAACTACTTTTAAATTATAGCTGCTGTATTTATTTGTAGTGTCTTCAACATCTAACAGTATGGCATACAATCAAATACTCTTCAGTAATCAATCGGCACCATGCTGAAATTTAATTTTGCTCCACTTCTTGCTGTTCTCAATTATTGTCCAGTCTACCAGGAGCTGCTCTTTATAACTTTGTATCTCTTTTCACCACCACTTTTTCCCTCAAGTAAGACATTTTTTTCATCAAAATGAGCCTGCAGCTTGATACAGTGTACAAATGTATACCATTGGCTTGATGTCTAATAAGTTAGTTCTTTAGTTCCAAGAATTGTCGGCGCTTTTGTATTTCAGAATCTGTAGTGTTTTCCTATTTTAGTAACCATTTTTCTTTTGTATTTTGCCTTTGTTATGTCCCCAGTATCTTTGGCAGATATTGGGGACAGATATTGAGCACCCACTACACTCTCAGAGTGGTTGGCGTTAGGAAGGGCATCCAGCTGCAGAAACCTTGCCAGATCAGATTGGAACCTGGTACAGCCTTCTGACTTGCCAGTCCTCAGTCAGACTGTCCAACCCATGCCAGCATGGAAAGCGGATGTTAAACAATGATGATGATGATGATGATGAAACAAATAAAATATTTCTTCAATAATGGTTGTGTGGTTAAAAAAAGCTTTTTTTTTGCAACCACATGGTTTCAGGTTCAGTCCCACTGCATGGCATCTTTGGTGTTTTCTACTATAGCCCTGGGCTAGCCAATGTCCTGTCAGTGAATTTATCTGCATAACAAGAGCATGCAGCTTGATATAGTGTACAAATGTATACCATTGGCTTGATTGCCAATAAGTTAGTTCTTTAGTTCCAAGAATTGTCGGTGCTTTTGTATTTCAGAATCAGTAGTGTTTTCCTATTTTAGTAACCATTTTTCTTTTGTATTTTGCCTTTGTCCTGTCCCCAATATCTTTGACCATTGTGGCTTTGTAGGTGTAGTCTCTTTTTGTTAGGAATGGTTCTCCACTGCTCATCCCTTTGAGAGAGAGCAGCAGTGATGAGTCAAATCAAGACTAAGTCTGGGTGTGTGGCAGCTGGAATGTACCCAATGAAAGTTCCTCTATAAAGAAGCAGTGTTGGGAATGTTCTTAATGAAAACTTAAGTGTCCTTAGAGGGTAGTTGTTGGTTCAAGTCAAGCTCAACAGGTATGGAAATGCTGTCAGCTGGGCCTGTCCTGAGATGTGGCCAGAATGGTGAAACCATTCTATATGCACTCACTCTGTCAAAACATGGTTGATCAGTGGGTTTATATAGCACTGAGTGCTCATTTAATGAACGTCTTGTCACATTCCTTTAAATAGGAAAGGCTGGCAATTTTCCACTGTCTGGTGGGGGTATGCAATGTTTTAGAGCTGCAGTTTTGTTGCTGCTTATTTAACATTGCTAATTTGATGTTGACTTATTTAACATCAGATATTTTAATGTCTCTCTCTTTCTCTCTCTCTCTCTCACACACACACACACACTCTGCAGCTGTATGTGTATATTTCTGTGTGCACATTCATATGTATGTATATGTGTGTTTGCTTTCAGTGTCAGAACATTACTGTCGCCAAAACAAGCTGATCATCCAGCCGGCCATGCCAAATTGTCAGTGTTGAGACAGAGCACCCAATCATCTCATTCCAGTCTGGTCACTCTGGTAAAAGTGGTTGAAGTGAAGATGATCAAAAGAACTGAAGGCAGAATTTTTTTCCAGTTTAATCAAATCCTTATTCACTAAAAGGTTTCTTTCCTTTATTACTTCTTTTCTTTTCATTTTGGCTTAGTGGTACTTAGTCAAGAGTTTATTTCTGTTAAGATCAGGCTCTGTCCATTCTGCTACCACTGCTGTTAGATAAATCAGCTCATTCAGTTTGTAGAGTTTGTAAGACAGTAAGCATATCAGGCAAAATACTTAGTGGCATTTCATCCATCTTTACGTTCTGAGTTCAGATCCTGCCCAGGTCGATATTGCTTTTCATCCTTATGGTGCTAATAAAATAAGTATCAGTTGAGCAGTGATGTCAATGTAATCAACTTAATGCCCCACCACCCACCCAGTCGATGGTCTTGTGTCAAAATTTGAAACTGATATTTGGCCAGTTTATTATCATGTACAGAATTTTTTACAGGACCCTATTATCTCTGTTATTGGAGGTGCAATGGCCTAGTGGTTAGGGCAGCAGACTCGCAGTCATAGGATCGCGGTTTCGATTCCCAGACTGGGCGTTGTGTTTATTGAACGAAAACACCTAAAGTTCCATAAGGCTCTGGCAGGGGATGGCAGCGATCCCTGCTGTACTCTTTCACCACAACTTTCTCTCACTCTTTCTTATGTTGGCCTGCTCACTTAGCCAGCGGGGTGGTGTCATTTGAAGGCTAAAACGATGCAAAGCGCATTGTGACCGGCGATGTGGAGCAACATCTGATAGCCTGGTCAGTCACATGATCACATGACTATCTCTGTTATATTTATTCTTTCTAGTGGGGACAAATGGATACATTGATCTTCGTTCATTGATTTTTATAATGTTTCAATTCTTTGTTTCTGTCAGGCTTTCAGAATGCTGAACCATGTGAAGTTGATACTTGATCACAAATGCAATCACCATTTTATGCCCATTTTTCGATACTTGCATGAGTTGGGTGTGTCCAATGCATTTATTAACATAAATTCACGTGGAATTTTGATAGGTTTAAATGTAGATCAGTACAGAAAGAAACACAGGAAACTGTTGAGGTTTTGATAAACAACGATTTATTCTTTTCATACACAACAAATAATAATTGTCATTACTATGAACAACAAAACATTGTGAGAGATTTCGTCCTTGGTGTAGTTGTAGAAGCAGTTAAAGTGTGGTTAGTTGCTTGCTGGCTACTTTCAGACTTGCAATGTTGTTCATTGCCTTTGTGTTGTCAGCCATCTCTGTTGAAAGCTCTCTGTCTAGTATTTGTGATCTACTGACTCTGTACTGCTTGATAAGCTCAGAATGAATCGCACTGAAAGACAAAAAAAAAAGGAGGTCATTGCCAGTACCGCCTGACTGGCCCTTGTGCCGGTGGCACGTAAAAAGCATCCACTATACTCTCAGAGTGGTTGGCGTTAGGAAGGGCATCCAGCTGTAGAAACTCTGCCAGATCAAGATTGGAGCCTGGTGCAGCCATCTGGTTTGCCAGCCCTCAGTCAAAATCGTCCAATTCATGCTAGCATGGAAAGCAGATGTTAAACGATGATGATGATGATGATGATTGTTGAAGCCTATTTGATGCAAAGTTGTGATTGGTCAAATTTTGTTGATCACATGGGCAATATTCTAGTGAATCATGATATCAGGTGATTGCTGAATATTCCTCCTACCGATCACTTTAAAACAAAGTTTGTATCACAGAACTAGGAGTGGTTTCAGGTGGATTAGTAGCCAATGTGTCATTTGATCTGAGAGGAATTAAAATTCATTAAAAAAATGTCATCTCAGCAACAGCATGATTTGAAACCAGAACTCTTTGAGTCACCAAACAACTCATCAAATTATTATCAAGTATAGTCCATCCGGCACTCAACTCCCCCTACAACCAAGCACTTTACCATTATCCCACCTTTTGACATTATCGGTCCAATAATATCATCAGTTAGTAAAATGACCATTTTATAGAACCAACCACTCCTAACCTCCCATTTATCCTTTTTACTGACCTTTTTTTTTGTTAGCATCATCATCCTGTTGTTGTTGTTGTTGTTGTTGTTCCTGGAGAGTATTTACAATGTAAAGTGATCTTTTAGTGTTTCTTGTTGTAATAGTGGTTGTTGTACTTCTCTCTTTCTCTCTCTCTCTCTCTTCCCTGCATCTCCCCACCTCTCTCTCTCTCCCCCACTCCCCAAACAGAGTCATTAAACTGACTTTTGGAGTGAAGCAAACAATTTGATGGTGTCTCTTTATGTGGAATAATTCTTGTGCTGTGTCGTGATGTGACATACACCTGATTACAATACTTGACTATTTCCAGCTATATTTCCTACATTTACTTTTGAAATTATCAGTATTTTTTTTTTGTTAATTTATTCGTTTATTTTTCCTTTTTTTTTTTTTTATTCTTTTACTTTATATCTCTTACATGTTGATGTGTTGGCTATTTACCCTATCCAGAATTTCTGTTAACATTACAAAAGTTTTATGCTGAATGTTTAAATCCATCACCCACCCCCACGCTTCACACCTCAAAGGGTCTTCCTATCAGCTCATCGAAGAGAAAGAGAGAATTAATATGGATGGGGGGGGGGGGAAGGTGCCACGCCAGTTCAAGCAACCAGATCTGCTTAATGCTTGTTACTTGAAACTGGTGAACTTTATTGTGATGTTGCTAGATGTAAAACCAAGTTTTTTGCTGTTGTTGTCGTTGGACAGTTTAGGCACCTGATGACTACCTCAGATGCAGTAGGCTATATATTTCACCCTCTGTATACATGTCATGTTGAATGGCAGCAGTTTAACTATGTCGAGGTAAATTCAAGAACATTTGTACTATCTCAAGCTCAAATGTCCTATCTCCTTGTACTCCTGTTACAACATGTCCTCATTGCTGTAGATCAGGGGTTCTCAACTATTTTTTTATCTATAGACCCTTTGATTACTATTTTATTCTGGTGGACCCATATAGCCATTTAATGTATGTTTAAAATCAAGTTTTATAGAAACTTCTTTCGAAATTCTTATTTTGTTTTTCACACATTAACTCAGGTAGGTTGGACTCTGTAAAATGTTAAAGAAAGAAAACTCATCATCATCATCATCATCATCGTTTACCGTCCGTTTTCCATGCACCAGGCTCCAGTCTGATCTGGCAGTGTTTCTACAGCTGGATGCCCTTCCTAATGCCAACCACTCCGTGAGTGTAGTAGGTGCTTTTTACATGCCACCGGCACAGGTGCCAGGGGAGGCTGGCAGCGGCCTCGATTGGTTGGTGCTTTTTACGTGCCACCAGTATGGAAGCCAGTCAAGGCGGCGGCGCTGGCATCGTCCACATTCTGATAGTGCTTTTTATGTGTAGAAACCATGCTAAATCAGACACGAGAGCATTATGTGGTCCTCACACCTGTCAGATCCTGTTGGCATAGAGACATCGATGTTAAATAAGGATGACGATGACAATGATGACAGCAGTGGTGGCAATTGTTGTTGTTGTTGTTGGTGGTGGTGGTGGTGGTGGTGGTGGTGATGGTGTGTGTGTGTGTGGGAGTGATGGTGGGGGAATTCAAACACGTTTGACAACCTTTGGTGAATAAGAGACATTTTGTCACAGCCATTTTGGTAGCACCTTTTTGGAATTGTTGATATGATGCTGATTTATTTGTCATCAGATATTTTCATGTTTCACTCATTTTATAGCTTCTCTCATTGTCGTCATTGTCATCGTAATCATTGTTGTGTCATCGTAGTCATCGTTGTGTCGTTGTCATCATTGTCGTGTCTTCGTCATCGTTGTGTCGTCATCATCGTTGTCGTGTCTTCGTCATCGTTGTGTCGTCGTGTCGTCGTCATCGTTGTGTCGTCGTCATTGTTGTGTCGTCGTCATTGTTGTGCCGTTGTCGTTCTCCTCCTCCTCCTCCTCCTCTGTGTGTTTATGGTGTTTATGTGTGTGAGAATTCCCATGTCAACCGTGTTCAGTTAAGAAATTATAATCTCTCTCTCTCTCTCTCCTGCTCTCTCTTTCTCCCCATCTCTTTTTCTTTCTGTGTATATTTCTTTGTGCATGAGTGTGTGTTTGCATTTAGTGCCAAAAAACCACTGTCACTGAAGCAGATTCTACATCCAGTCTGCCATGCCAAGTCGCCAGCATCCAAACAGCTGCTCCCAATTGTCTCATTTCACTCCGTGGTATTTAGTTGCATTACATTATGCTGAAGCTCACTTTGATTTTTATCCTCATGAGATCGATAAAATAAATATCAGACACAAAAAAATCTGAGGCTAATATTACAATAAAACGAAATAATAAAATAAAACTCCAGAAGGCAGTAATCCAGCATGGCTGCAGTCCGAGCATGTCTGAAACCTATCGAAGAGAGAAAAAGAACACAGAAAAAAAAAAAAAAAATCCACCAAATCAATCAAGGAAATTGTTAGGACTGCCATTAATTGTACCTTCTTAAAACCTGTTTGACTGCTTTTCTGAAACAAATTCTGTAAAATGTTTCAGATGCCATGTGAACAGATCTTGTTAAAACAAGTCAGAAACAAGATTGGGTTATAGTTTAATTAAGTAGAATAATATGGAATACTATTACCAATACCGTAGATACCAAAGTGTTTAGTATGTTAAACCATACATAGTGTTTATAAAGATTATTTATAAGTTCAGAATGCATTTAGCATTTATGTAGAATATATTATTAATGTTGTTTCCTTCCTTGCGTGATTGATTGGCTAATGACTTGATTATTTGTCTGTTTACCTTCTCTGCTATTTCAGAAAGTACAATTTGCAGGATTTATTTATTTATTTATTTATTTATTACATCATTTTTATTTTTATTCTTTTGTTTATTGATTACTAAGCAAAATAAAAAAAAGACATTTTGCTTTTAGTTTTCATTTGTGAAATGTTATTAATTGTTAATTTTCCAGTTCATGAACATTTTAGGGTCTCTTTTATTCCTTTACTTGTTTCAGTCATTTGACTGCAGCCATGCTGGAGCACCGCCTTTAGTTGAGCAAATCGACCCCAGGACTTATTCTTTGTAAGCCTAGTACTTATTCTATCGGTCTCTTTTGCTGAACCGCTAAGTTACGGGGATGTAAACACACCAGCATTGGTTGTCAAGCGATGTTGGGGGGGACAAACACAGACACACAAGCATATACACCCACATACACACACACACACACATATATATATATATATACGACAGGCTTGACAGGCTTCTTTCAGTTTCTGTCTACCAAATCCACTCACAAGACACTTGCCCAAGTTGCCACGCAGTGGGACTGAACCTAGAACCATGTGGTTCGTAAGCAAGATACTTACCACACAGCCACTCCTACACCTACAATATATATATATATATATATATATATATATATATAGATCAATAAATGGTGGGGTTGTGTTGACCGCACGTGGAGAAATGATAAGTAAGGAAAATTTTTTTTAAAAATGCAGAATGCTCAAATGAAAGAAAATTTTAATAAAATGAGAAAATGATAAAATATATAAATATATATTTATTCAACCGGTTTTCGTCATTGTATGACTTGTCAAGAATATTTATGTTTTAAGAAGTTATTTTAAAAATTAGAAAGGGGAAAAAAAGAAAATTGCATTGTTTTTTGTAAAAGAATAATGATAAAAATGTACAAAAATTAAAAAAATAAGTTCTCCGATACATTGTGAGTTCGTTGTGTATCTTGAGTTTTATGGTTGTTTACCAAAAAATTACCTTGAGGTGTTAAGATCCAAAGGGATTAAGAGCATGTGATGTGTTGTGTTGTTAAATTCAGCATGTTGCAGGACAGGAAGTAGTAGTAATTGTGGTCCTGGTTCTTCAGTTCCTGTGTTGTGGGTAAGGGGAGACAACTCTTTTGAGTTCTTCAATAAAACCCAAATTATAAAACTATCATTTTAGCTTCATTTGCATTATCTTTTTTATATAATTGCTTGTTAACTTAACTTTCAGATTTTAACACTTTATTTATATTTTTTCTAATAATATAAATCTGCATAGACAATTGCATTTCAAATTGTCATATCATTTATAATAAAAATGATAGTAATAACAACAATAGTAAAAATGATATTTAAAGAATATAAGTTTTAGCTTGAAGTGATGAATGCATGGTATCTTTATATATTTGTGTTAGTCCATCCATGAAGAGTGAGGTAGAGAAAGAAGTTTGATCAACGAGGAGTTTGCATATTAAGTTGTGTTTGGAATTTTTCAATAAGAGATTCTCCTTGTTAATTCTCTCCTGTGTGGTGATCCCGTCTTTACATTGGTAGAAGGGGAATATATAGAATTTGGGGTTTAAGTCTTTAGCACATGAGTCTAAGTGGTCACTCAGTGGAATTTGTCGGTATTCCGGAGATTTATTTGTTCTTTATGCACCGTTACTCGTTTACATAACGGGAGACTCGTTTGTCCAACATAATTATGTTGGCAACCAGCGCATGTGAGAACGTAGATAAGGTTCTCGGAGGAACAGGTGAAGTTAGTCTTGATTTTAAACTTCGTACCTTGTTTGAAGGTAAATTCAGAGCCTTCAAGTAGAAAGGGGCAGGTACCACAGTTTGAGCATGCACATTTTTTTACTGTTGGGGGTGGATGTGGTGTGTGAAGTTTGGCATTTGTCAAGAGTTTTTTTAAAGATTTGTGTTGCCTTTTGCATTTGAGGATTTTGTGTGTATTTATACACACAACATTATAAATACACACAAAATCCTCAAATGCAAAAGGCAACACAAATCTTTAAAAAAACTCTTGACAAATGCCAAACTTCACACAACACAGGAACTGAAGAACCAGGACCACAATTACTACTACTTCCTGTCCTGCAACATGCTGAATTTAACAACACAACACATCACATGCTCTTAATCCCTTTGGATCTTAACACCTCAAGGTAATTTTTGGTAAACAACCATAAAACTCAAGAAACACAACGAACTCACAATGTATCGGAGAACTTATTTTTTAATTTTTGTACATTTTTATCATTATTCTTTTACAAAAAAACAATGCAATTTTCTTTTTTCCCCTTTCTAATTTTTAAAATAACTTCTTAAAACATAAATATTCTTGACAAGTCATACAATGACGAAAACCGGTTGAATAAATATATATTTATATATTTTATCATTTTCTCATTTTATTAAAATTTTCTTTCATTTGAGCATTCTGCATTTTTAAAAAAAATTTTCCTTACTTATATATATATATATATATATATATATATATATATATATATTGATTACTAACTAGATTCTCTGAATTAGAAGCTGTGTAGTGTCCTGACATTAAAAAAAAAGAAAAATACTTTTATTTCAGTACACCCTATGGGCTTTCCCCATAAAAGCATCACCCATGGGGACTGCCCATCCTGCTCCCATCCCCATCTACACCATTGTGTTTAATCCTTTAACATTCAGCTTCTCTGTCAAATGTAAGGCTTATTTATTCCCATTCATATCAATTAGTCATGCATTACCTTGTAGTATTGAGATTTCAATGACATGATTGTTTATTTTAAGAATAATATTGTAGGGTAAGTGTGAGAGGCCAGACCTGACCACTTTCAAGATAATGGCTGGATATGGTCAGTTTAAATGCTAAAGGGTTAAATCTAGATCAACCCTGATTATGCAGAAAACCAAACTGCATCTCACCTTAACTAACTCTCTTCCTAATTAGCTGAGCTATGACCTACTCAAACTTTCATCACCTGGTCCAGCAATTTCATACCTAAGCAAAAACAAAACAAAACATAAATGGAATGGTCATGGCTGGAATGCTTTTGGTCATAAGATGGCTAGTTCAAAATTAACATGATTAGCATTAAGTATTGGGTTGTCCGGAAAGTTCGTGCCGATTTATAGTAGCTTACCTTTCGACTTACCCTCCCAGGCACCTCAATTGTGGGAAGAGGGTATTTTCAAGTTAAAGGAAAGATGGAGACGCATTGTGTAACAAAATGGTTCATATTTGGTTGATTAAAAATGTAATGACAAGTATTTATTGAAGTATTTATTGACCATTTGTTTTCCTTTAAAAATCGGCATGAACTTTCCGGACAACCCAATAATAAAACTATCAAGAGAACACTCTCCATGTTTTCATTCTATTTTAAGTTGGTGGTAATGGGTATTAGTTGTGTTGTTGGTGATGATGATGATGATGATAGTGGTAGTTGTGATGGTGGTGATTGTGGGGATGGTGGTGATGGTAGTGATGATTGTGGTAATAGTGGTAGTGGTGGTAGTGGTACTGGTGCTGGCAATGATGGTTGTGGTGGTGATTGTGGGATTGTGGGGATGGTGGTGGTGGTAGTGATGATTGTGGTAATAGTGGTAGTGGTGGTAGTGGTACTGGTGCTGGCAATGATGGTTGTGGTTGTGGTTGTGATTGTGGTGATGGCCGGCAAGGGGGGAGAACTAACAAAAGATCCATTTTATTCCGGGACAGTATCACTTTTTTCTTATGTTGGCCACAAAGGAGAGCAGTGATTGGCGAAACTGAAGTGTATCAGATGTTTAAAACTTTTCTATACCACTGATACCACCACCACCACCATCATCCCTGCTACTACTATCACTGCCACCACCACCACCATCGTCATCCCTGCTACTACTACCACTGTCACCACCACCACCATCCCTGCTACTACTACCACTGCCACCACCACCACCATCCCTGCTACTACTACCACTGCCACCACCACCATCATCCCTGCTACTACTACCACTGCCACCACCACCACCATCATCCCTGCTACTACTACCACTGCCACTGCCACTACCACCACCACTTCTACCACCCTTGCCACAAATAACTGTTTAAATTTTGCCTTAAGTCACACTCTGCTATCTCATATAAGTGCAAGAAAATATAGTCCTATGGTGATTATTTAGGGCGGTGAGCTGGAAGAATCGTTAGCATGCCAGGCGAAATGCTTAGTGGTATTTCATCTGCCGCTATGTTCTGAGTTCAAATTCTGCCGAGGACGACTTTGCCTTTCATCCTTTCAGGGTCAATAAATTAAGTACCAGTTACGCGCTGGGGTCGATGTAATCGACTTAATCCGTTTGTCTGTCTTTGTTTGTCCCCTCTGTGTGTAGCCCCTTGTGGGCAGTAACGAAATAGGTGTTTCTTCTGCCGTTACGCTTTGAGTTCAAATTCCGCCGAGGTCGACTTTGCCTTTCATCCTTTCGGGGTCAATAAATTAAGTACCAGTTATGCACTGGGGTCGATGTAATCGACTTAATCCATTTGTCTGTCCTTGTTTGTCCCCTCTATGTCTAGCCCCTTGTGGGCAATAAAGAAATAAGAAAATATAGTCCTACATTTGCCTAAAAAAGACAGAATGGGCATGGTTGGGATGCCTTTTGTCACAGGTCTTCTCAGTCATGTTTGACCTGGAGCTAAATAACAACAGCAGTACTATCACTACTACCACCACTTCGAACAACAACAACAGCAACAGCTTTTTTTTTTATTTGTTGAATCTGAAAGAAGGGACTGAGCCCATGATCTTTACAGGTTCTCCAAGACTGGTGAGCGTGATGCTATAAATGTCCTATTTAAACTGTTGTCAGCTCATGCTGGAAAGAAATGAGCAAGGACAATATTCCAGAGGGATGGTGTTGTGAGAAAGGACTGGGTATAATGGTTAGTGCAGGGTCAAGGGTTTTATTAGATGTACCAAGAGTGAGGAGAAGTAGAAACACTAGTGAATGAATAAGGCCTGATCAGTGGAGGTATGAGACCAGCCAGCTCTAAGGAATAGAGCTCATTATAGTAATGGTGGAAGCACTCTGTCGCTTACGACGATGAGGGTTCCGGTTGATCCGACCAACGGAACAGCCTGCTCGTGAAATTAACGTGTAAGTGGCTGAGCACTCCACAGACACGTGGACCCTTAACGTAGTTCTCGGGGATATTCAGCGTGACACAGAGAGTGACAAGGCCAGCCCTTTGAAATACAGGTACAACAGAAACAGGAAGAAAGAGTGAGAGAAAGTTGTGGTGAAAGAGTACAGCAGGGATCACCACCATCCTCTGCCGGAGCCTCGTGGAGCTTTTAGGTGTTTTCGCTCAATAAACACTCACAACACCCGGTCTGGGAATCGAAACCGCGATCCTACGACCGCGAGTCCGCTGCCCTAACCACTGGGCCATTGTGCCTCCACCATTATAGTAATGATAGAAAAGATGGAGAGAGAGAGAAAACAGCATTCTTGTAGGCCAGAGGCTGGCATGTGTCCATTAGCGATGGAATGCTAATCAGCTTAATGTAGTTCAGGATATCTGTGTGCATACTAACAGCACTGATTCAGATGTGGGAGCAAAACTCTATTGTGGACCTTGTTTGAGCCTTACAGAATGTCAGAGTGACATACAAACAAGGGTGGGTCACCAGTGCTCTGTGTAAGTAATTCTGAGGCCACTGAAGAGAAAGAGAGATTCAAGTTGTTGAAGAACATCATTGGTAGTAGCTGTCTCCGTTACCTTGGTGATGTTAGGAGTGAGAGCAATGGGATCCTAGTTAGCAGGGTTGGAGTGTTTGTTCTTCGAAATGGAATATGCTTGAGTGCACTTCCAAATATCAGGGTATATCCCGGCAGAGAGTGAAATATTACAGAGTTTAGGAGCAAGTTCTAGAGTGGATTGTTTTAGTGCAAGAGAAGGGGCATTATCAGGATCAGGAACCTTGGTTGAAGCAGCTGGAACTATTTCTGCACTTGCTGTGTGTGTGAGCAGGATGAAAAGCCTTTTGAGGTAGAAAGGGGATGATTTGGAGGGGATTGACCAAGGGTTTGTAGTGTGGGGTTAAATGCAAAATGGGCAGCAAAGGTAGTGGGGAGGGGCTTTCTCTATGGAGGCACAGCTTACAGAACCATCATTATTTAGAAGAGGAAGAAAGTTGATTTCACAAAGTTGGTGGAAATCCTTTGGCAAGTGACCAAAAGGGTAATCTGTAGTTTTGGAGGGGAGATGGTTTGAGGGTTATGCAATGCATGAAGTTAGGGTTAGGGTTCAAGAAAGGGATTTTACAGGGGTTACACTCCTTGGTGAATTCCAAGTTTTGGGGAGTAGATGAGATTGTGTAGGTCTTATAGGCCTTGTTTTCGAGTTTTTTTTTTGTTTCTTGCCCGAACAACTACAATGCAACTATGAGTAAACCAGTTGGGGGACTTGGGACTTCTGGTTTTTGCTTTGTTGGGTGGTTAATACAAAGCAATATGCTTAAAATATGGTTTTAGTTACCCATTTAGCTGTTTCTGAAGAATCAGGAATGAAACACATTTGCTGCTATGGATAAGTGGCATAAAACTAGCAGAACTCTGACCTGTCAGATGACTTGAAGTGCCATAGAGTCTGAAAGAATGGGAATGATGAGTGGCAAATGGTACTGTGTGAAGCAGTTGTGAGGCAGTAACTGGATGATCCAATAGGTGCAGAGAGGCTTATGGTTAAATAGAAGTTAGGCCTAGAAGTGTGAAAGAGATCAAGAGTGTTTAAGGTATTTGTGTAAACAGTCTGGTATGTGATTGGGGGATGAAACAAGTTGGTTGCTTAGAACTGATTACCTGTTCATTTTTTTGTAATCACCTTCATTTTTTTTTGTAATCACCTTCATTTTTTTGTAATCACCTTCATTTTTTTGTAATCACTTGCTCATTTTTCTGTAATTTTTTCCAGTGAAATTCCGTCAAAATCTGAAACCATAATGCAGGATACACATTTGCCTGTGAAGAACCTTGTCTTTAAAGATATTGTTGTTGAAATTAAGAAGAAAGCAATTTTACAGAATGTCTGGGGCAGAATAACATCTGGTGAGCTAATGGCTGTGGTGGGACCAAGTGGTAAGTTGACTAAGATAAAGGAATACTCAAGAATTTCAAGTAACTAAGCATTACCAATATCAAAACAAAAGATGAAAGAACTGTAAGGAAAAATCTTCATTGATAACCTTAAATTCTTTTTTCCTTTAACAACTCAAGTTGCTGATACTTTTTACAAGGAAATGTTACTGTATTGTGAAAATTCCATAATAGGTTTAGTTAAGTATTACATTTTAATTTACTTTTAAGTTTTAACATTGTGTTATGTTTTAATAGTTATTAATTTTTCACTGGTGATTTAGTGTTAATCTTCAGTCCTAGTATTAAATTTTAATCTACTAAATCTTAACTATGTGTTACAAATGCACTCACACACACACAGATATATGACAGGCTTCTTTCAGTTTCTGTCTTCCAAATGCACTCACAAAGCTTTGGTCATCCCAAGACTTTGGTTGGCTGAATTCTTTGATTGGCCTAAGGCTATAGTAGAAGACACTTGTCCAAGGTGCCACTCATTGGGACTGAACCGGGAGCCATGTGGTTGGAAAGCAAGCTTCTTACAACACAGTGATGTCTGTGCCTGTTGTTGACCTATTTTTACATGTGTTCTAAACATGACCTTGAAATTAATAAAAATGATTTAATCATTTTTAAAAATTTTACCTCATTCTCTAAAGTGTTCTAATTTCTATCTCAATTACCATAAGGTTTTACATAGGGGTTTACAACTCTCATCACAATTTCAGCAACTATGGCAAATTCTATGCTGATGAGGTGTAATAAGACCAGAACATGTCTGGGGGTGTTGTCTCTTGTACTTGTCAAATTAAGAAAAATAATATTAGTTAGTGACTGATATTGTCTTTTTCTCAACGTGTAATTATTTCTAATTAGTTTTGTAGTGCTCTTCTCATTAAATATATTGACACTAACTTATGTATTAATTTGTTTGATTCAACAAAATATAAAATAAATATATTCCACTCTGTTCATCACAGCTGAGTGGTCAAGAGTAGCAAAGGACATCTATCCAACTGTAAAAATGGATCTTTTCGGTTTGAACAGCAGTTTTTTCTAGCAATGTCATATGAAATTGTCACCCATAATTATGACCCTAGTATCGATCTTTTGCATTTCAATCTGTTTTAGGGTTAGGGTTAGGGGTGGGGGGAAAGGTATCTTTTTTTTCTTCACAAATGTAAATAAACCCAATCTGTTTCTTAAACGAGGGACATATTCATACGGCACAGAATGTTTATAACCTCAATACATGTCATTGATTGATTGAAATTGCAGAAATTAAAGAAAAAAAAACAACAAATATCTTACAAACTATAGAATTTTCTCAATAAAGCCAAGTGAAAAAGATGTTTTATAAACACATTCTATCAGTATACGAAGTTTAAAATTTTTTAGTTACCTAGAAATTATGTTAAAAACTGCCGTTCAAACTGAAAAGAGCCGTAAAAACAATTATTTCAGCAAAAATACATTACTTCCAAATAATATATGCAATTAAGTGGAATTTCTCTCTTAGTTTTTGTGTGTTTTTATAATATCTGTTTAACAGGATCTGGCAAAACTACTCTTCTGAATGTGATCTCTGGTCGACAACACATCAAACAAGGATCCATAACAGTAAATGGCCAGAAACTGAACAAAGCATTGAGCCGTCGGATGAGTTATGTACTACAACAGGATATATTACCGTCCAAATTAACTCTCAGAGAAGTACTTCATGTAAGTATACTCTACAATGTCTTTATTGTGAACCAGTTTTTATACAGATCTTGAAGGATTGTCTTAATTATTTATTTTCAGCTGAAGCGAAATAATGACAAACTACATCTGGGTTTGGCAAGTTTTCATAGGGACGTTGTGAAAGCTCTATGATTTGGAACTCAAATATATTCAACTCCACTGTCATGTAATGACTGTTGTGTGCCCACTACCATCATTCCCACATT
>NC_043000.1:11585834-11640834 GCF_006345805.1 Octopus sinensis | reverse complement strand
AAAGAGAGTAAAAAGAGAGGATGAAACATGTTAGGTCATCCATGATGAACTCGGCTTCCATAAAGTTTGTGCAAGATGGGTGCCAAGAGAGCTTACTGCAGAGCACAAGCACCAACATCTTGAGGTCTGCCAAAGTTTATTTGATTGCTACAACAATGAGGATGAGGAATTTTTGAGCAGAATAGTCACAGGAAATGAAACGTGGACCCATCATTGAGAAAGAATCCAAAAGACAGGATATGGAATGGAAACATCCTAGCTCGCCAGTGACGAAGAAATTCAAGACTCAATCTTTCACGGGAAAAGTGATGCTAACCCTTTTTTGAGACTCAAAAGGGCCTATACTGGGAGACTACCTGGGAAAGGGGTGTACAATCAACAGTGCAAGACACAGTGCTTTGCTGGCCAGTAAACGGAAGCCAGCAATTTGCACCAAATGCTGTAGCCTATTGCTGAAGAAAGTTTTGTAGTTGCAGGACATTGCACACCCACACACATTGAAAAAACAAGAGTGTGTATAATTTTTGACTCTCCTTCATAGTTGCTGTCTACCAAAGGAAGAGAAGGTGGTGGTGGTGGGGAAAGGGAGGAGGACAGTGTCGATGTGTTGGTGTTATTAGGTGTTTGATAGAGGAAGGAGGTTTGTTTTTTTTTTTCTTTTGCTATTTGTAACAAATAATTTTCAGTTGGTCGTTATAATTTTCAGTTATTGGGTCATCATGGATGAGAGGATTGTCTGGAGGTGAGAAGAAAAGAGCCAACATATCCTGTGAACTTCTCACAAACCCTGATATTATTATCGTTGATGTGAGTTAAGTCTTTTTATTTTTACATTAGTTCAGATGTATTTCAATGTTTTCTTTTTGTGGTGTGAACGATGAAAAGAGTACAACAGAAAAAGGGAGAATGGAAATGCGATTGGGCCTTACCTGTCGAAGTTTAGTTCGGATCCCTCTCAGCCAACTCGATGCATCTGGTGCCTTCGTCGTGTCTGCCGCAACTGCTCGATCCCACACGTGCATCCTGCCTGCCGCTTCCGCTTCCTCCCGCACATGCGCCCTGCAAAACCCTACTTCCGCCCTGCAAGCCCTACTTCCGCTCTCCCCTATCCGTCATCCTCTCTCACCAACACCACACTTTTCTTACCCTTACTGCTGTTTGGCTATTATTGTACTGCTGCTGTTGTTGTTGTTGTTGTTAAGCAACAAGACGAGTAAGGGTGATTAGGTGATGGTCTAGGGCTTAGGGGCAGGAGACCCCCAGACCTTGGTAAAAAAGAAAGAAAAAAAAACTTTGATCATCTTGTTGTAGTTGAGGACTCTTCGTTGACGCCCGACACCTCTGGGAGGTGACCCTCGAAGTTGCTGGAAATGGAGATCTCCAGGTCCAAATTCTTGAACGGCTGCTGCTGCTGTTGTCATCCTGATGTTAAAATTGCTGCTGTTTGGCTGTTATTGTACTGCTGCTGTTGTTGCACTACTGATGTTGACATTGTTGTTGTCCTGCTGTTATTTGTGTTGTTGTGTTGTTGTTGTTGTTGTCCTTCAGTTGTAGCTTTTATTTAAATTTTTATTTGCTTAATATTTGCCTCTCTTGTCTTCATGGTCAATAAAATAAAATACCACTTCAGAAACGCTCTCAGACTAAGTGACTGTGACCCTCTTCTTCAAAGGTTAGTTTTTGTGGTGAGACACTAGTGTGGCTATATAGGTGCAGGTGTGGCTCTGTGGTTAAGAAGCCTTTTCCCAGCTATACAATCTTGGGTTCAGTCCCACTGCACAGCTCCTTAGACAAGTGTTTTCTACAATAACCCTGGACTAGCCAAAGTCTTGTGAGTGGATTTGGTCTATGGAAACTGAAAAAAGCTCATTATGTATGTGTGTATATAACCATTATGTTAAGAGGTAGTACCAACCGATCATGGCCGCTTCCAGCCTCCCCTGGCCCCTGTGCCGGTGGCATGTAAAAAGCACCCACTACACTCACGGAGTGGTTGGTGTTAGGAAAGGCATCCAGCTGTAGAAACACTGCCAGATCAGACTGGAGCCTGGTGCAGCCTCCTGGCTTCCCTGACCCTGGTCGAACCATCCAACCCATGCTAGCACGGAAAACGGACGTTAAACGATGATGATGATGATGATGATGATTAACCTCATGACCCATAGGATTACGATCTTACACTTCTTTATAATTGATTAATATGTGGACTGTTAGCTGAGTCCATAAGAGGAGCCACACCCACATTGTCTTGACATTATGACATGATTGTAAATAAGCATTACCATCATACGAGTAAGTGATTTTTCATTTCCAGTCTTTTGTGAAAAAGCATATCTGGGCTTGGGTAAATAGTACTTTGCTTGGAAATACTGAAGGGTTGGCAGCAGGAAAGACATCCAGCTGTAGAGAATCTGACTCAAGAAATTCTGTCTGACTGATGCAAGCATAGACTATTGAACATTAAATGATAATGATGATGATGAAGATGTACCGTAAATCCTCAAGTATAGTCCGCCCTTGAGTATAATACGCAGGGGATTTTTAGGGGACTGTACCTCTGAAAAACCTAAACCTTGTGTATAATACGCACCCCTTCTCTAACTTGAGTCAAGGAGATCTACATAACGTCCTTGGTTTGTAAAAATGTACACGGTAACATCCTTTATTATTATTGTATATATAACATAATGCAAACGTGTAGCTTTTTTGTGCATTTTGTTTGCAGAAAATAAAGAAATAACAGTAATAACGTTTAATAAATGTTGCTTATTGCAAGTTATGGATGATTCTTTTATGACTTCATTGCCTTCAGGCTTAGCTTAAGGTATTTTCGCGTCCAACATCACAAAATACGTCTGAATAAACTTTGCTGGACAGCAAATAGAGACTCGGACATTGCTTAGAAAGTAATTTTCATTTTTAACCTCGTATAGAGTACGCACTAGGGATTTTGACCTTTAAATTTTGGGGAAAAAATGCGGATTATACTCGAGGATTTACAGTACTTGTGTGAGAAATCTAGTATATATTAAAGGTTTATAAGTCAGTACTTTGCCCCACCTGTGTTAGCAATTTGTTTGGTGGTGGTTGATGGTTTGGATGTAGTATTGAAGAAGGAGCAACAACTGAAATATGCATATACACCCATTACTTATTTTTTATCTTTGATCAAAACTGACCTCACCTGTGCTGGTCTCATGTAAAAAGCACTCAGTCCACTCTGCTGGGTAGTTGGTGTTGGGAAGGGCGTCCAGTTGTAAAAACCATATCAAAACAGACACTAAAGCCTGGTCCAGTCTCCTGCCTAGCCAGCTCCTGTCAAATCAGCCAACCCATGCCAGCATGGAAAGTAGATGTTAAATGATGATGATCGCATTGTTTAACCCTTTAGTGTTCAGATTACTCTGTTAAATGTAATACTTTTTCACTCAAATTGTTTTTAATTAATCTAATCGTGCATTATCTTATAGCTTTGAGGTTTCAATGATGTGATTGTTTATTTTTAGAATGTCAATGTAGGTTAGGTGTGAGAGGCTAGATATCACCAGTTTGAATATAAAACAGATAGAATATTTGGTCCGGATATGGCTGGTTTGAACACTAAAGGGTTTAAATAGACATATTTTTGTATGATACATCATAACTGGCTCTAATTTCCATAGAGAATCTGTAGAAATAACTTGAAAAAGTTTGTTGTTACTGCTATCATTTGTACAATTATTGTTGTTGTTGCTGTTGTTTTAGCCCCTATTAGTGCTACTGTTGTTTTGTATATTTGTCTTATTGTTTTTGCCACTGTTGTTCTTACTGTTGTTATCAACATTCCAGATGTTACCACTGTTGTATCTGTTGCTTTAATTATATACTACCATTGTTCCCTGCCCCTAATTTACCATATGTTCACCCCATTCGTTTTTGCAGGAACCAACATCTGGCCTTGATTCATCTTTGGCGTATAAACTGATGTTGAATCTACAGAGTCTAGCAAGGAACCACAACAAAATAGTACTGGCTACCATCCACCAACCTTCCAGTCAAATATTTCACATGTTCAGTAAATTATTGGTACTTTCTAATGGCAAGGTGAGGATCAGTTTACATTATACTACTTACTGCTAGTGGTGGTGATATTATTGTTGTGAGGTGGTAGTGGTGGTGATGGTAGTGGGAAGAAGATCAGTGTAGTGCAAGACAAATACATAACAAAAACACCAGGACTAACAGGTATATATAACATTTAGAAAGTAGCACTACCAGGCACCACACACATCCTACGTAAAACACTTTCAATACTGTCACTATTAGAACATCACAGCACATACCCAAGGCACACAGAGTTGCGCTCGGTAGTGCAGTGAAAGCACGTGATAAAAATAAGACTACTGGATGATAATAATAATAATAATAATATGAATGATAATAATAATAGCATGGTACGGTAGGCTGCAGGTAGCAAGCCCACTATGCATGTAAGACTCCAGGAGCTCCAACAAAACCTGTGATAAAGAGAAATAATAATAATAATAATAATAATAACAATAACAACAACAACAACAACAACATCTCTACATCCGTTTGACATTACTACTGCTTTCTTGACATCTTTACATCTGTTTTGACATCACTAAAGCTTTCTTGACATCTCCATATCTGTTTTGACATCGCTAAAGCTTTCTTGACATCTCCATATCTGTTTTGACATCACTACAGCTTTCTTGACATCTCCATATCTGTTTTGACATCACTACAGCTTTCTTGACATCTCCATATCTGTTTTGGCATCACTACATTTCTTGACATCTCTACATCTGTTTTGACATCACTGCAGCTTACTTGACATCTCTACATGTGTCTTGACATTTCTACATCTTTCTTGATATTTCTTTGCACTTTTCCTAGCATCTTTACACCTTCTCTGACATTTTACACCTGCTAAATCTCCTTCATTTCTGTCCTTTTCTCTCAACATATGTTCCATAATTTGATCTTTAACATTATATTGTTATCTCCTTCTATCTTCTCAATCTAGATTGTATACCATGGAGATGCAAAGAACACTCTAGATGTTTTTTCAGAACATGGTCTATACTGTGCTGAACACTACAACCCTGCTGACTTCATCTGTAAGCTTTATTTCTTCTTATTGTTTCTTTTTTTTAACATTGAGAGATGGGTGACTGCAGAATAACTTGCATGTCTCTAGGCCCCCATTTTACAACCTCTTCCAAACCTAGTTGCCAGACTTCCAATATCACTACAAGAAAAAGTGTGTAATATTCTATAGAGAATATAAATTAATTCTATATAAGGTCCGTGCTAGCAGGGTACAAAGAGCACCATACGAGTGTGATCGTTGACAGAGTGGCTAACCGGCTTCCATGCCAGTGGCACATAAAAGGCACCATTCAAGTGTGATCATTTACCAGCGTTGCCTTACTGGCACTCAAGCCCCGTGCTAGTAGGGTGTTAAGAGTACCATCCGAGCATGATCATTGCCAGAGTGGCAATCTGGCCTCCGTGTCGGTGGCACATAAAAGGCACCATTCAAGTGTGATCATTTACCAGCGTTGCCTTACTGGCACTCAAGCCCCGTGCTAGTAGGGTGTTAAGAGTACCATCCGAGCATGATCATTGCCAGAGTGGCAATCTGGCCTCCGTGTCGGTGGCACGTAAAAGACACCATTCGAGCGTTATCATTACCAGCATCACCTTACTGGCACCTGTGCCAGTGGTATGTGTAAAAGATTCGAGGGAGGTCATTGCCAGTACCGCCTGATTGGCACATAAAAAGCACCCACTACACTCTCGGAGTGGTTGGCATTAGGAAGGGCATCAAGCTGTAGAAACTCTACCAGATCAAGATTGGAGCCTGGTGCAGCCATCTGGTTCGCCAGCCCTCAGCCAAATTGTCCAACCCATACTAGCATGGAAAGCGGACATTAAACGATGATGATGATGATGATAGTATTTTTGCTTTTGAGATTATAAACCCAAGAGAAAACATTTGTGAATTAATCAACCAAGCTAAAATTGTCTGGTCTTATACCAATGTAGAAAGCATTATTAATGATAATAATTATAAGGTGGATGTGCTGGCAGAATCGTTAGCATGCCAGATGAAATGCTTAATGATATTTCATCTGTCTTTACATTCTGAGCTCAAATTCTGCCCAGGTTGACTTTGTCTTTCAATTTTTTGGGATCAATAAAATAAGTACCAAGTAGGTGTTAGGGTTGATGTAATCAACTAGCCCTCACCCCCAAATACTTCAGGGTTTGCGTGTATAAAAGAAAGAATTATTGGTAACAATTATAAGCCATTGAGCTGGTAGACTCGTTAAAGTGTCAGAAAGAGT
Source organism: Octopus sinensis (assembly GCF_006345805.1). Taxonomy (NCBI): domain Eukaryota; kingdom Metazoa; phylum Mollusca; class Cephalopoda; order Octopoda; family Octopodidae; genus Octopus; species Octopus sinensis. The sequence goes on along the minus strand of NC_043000.1, from coordinate 11,634,478 downwards.
GCTTTGCAGTGTTTGGTTCTGCTTATTATGTTCTGACTTCAAATGCTGCTGAGGTCAAATAAAGTACCAGTCATGTACTGGGGTTGATGGTATTCACTAATTGCCACCCTTCAAAATTGCTGGCCTTGTGCCAAAATGAGAATCTAGTTGTTAATATTGGTTTCAAATTTTGGCAAACAGCCACCAACTTTTGGAGTGGGACAAGTCAATTGCATCAACTGGTACATCTTTTACTGACCCTGGAAGGATGAAAGGCAAATTTGACCTCAGCAGAATTTGAACTCAGAAAGTAAAGATGAATGAACTGCCACTAAACATTTTGCCTGGTCTGCTAACAATTCTACCAGCTTACTGCCTTAGTTATTATTAAAAGGCACCATTCGAGTGTGATCATTACCAGCGTTGCCTTACTGGCACTCGAGCCCTGTGCTAGTAGGGTGTTAAGAGCACCATCCGAGCGTGATCGTTGCCAGAGCGGCTATCTGGCCTCCATGCCAGTGGAATATAAAAGACACCATTCGAGCGTGATTGTTACCAGCATCGCCTTACTGGCACCTGTGCTGGTGGCATGTGTAAAAAGATTCAAGTGAGGTCATTGCCAGTACCGCCTGACTGGCCCCGTGCCAGTGGTACGTAAAAAGCACCCACTACACTCTCAGCATGGTTGGCGTTAGGAAGGGCATCCAGCTGTAGAAACTCTGCTAGATCAAGATTGAAGCCTAGTGCAGCCATCTGGTTCGCCAGTCCTCAGTCAAATCGTCCAGCCCATGCTAGCATGGAAAGCGGACGTTGAACGATGATGATGATGATGATGATGATGGTGGTGTGTTAGCAGAATTGTTTGTATGCTAGACAAAATGCTTAGTGGCACTTCTTCTATGTTTATGTTCTGAGTTCAAATTCTATTGAGGTCATCTTTGCCTTTGCCTTTCAGGATCGATAAAATAAGTACCAATTGAGCACAGGGGTCATTAAATCAACTAGGGTACTTTGATGGCTTTATGCCTTAAAAATATGTACTTGTTTGTCAGTGTCTGTATGTATGTGCAAAGAGTTTTGTTGAAACTATTGAAAACCTATTGAAAAGGTTGCAAGATGCAACGAAAGTTTTAGGACAATAAAAATAAGAAAAAAGTGGAAATTTTACCGGTGAGTGTGTTACATAATAAGGCACAAAAAGAAAATGACTCTCCCCAGACACAACAGAATATGCTTCAACACACGAAATCATATAAAGAATCTTGCAAACCAAATCCAAAAACGAAATATTTTTTACTTTTATTGTTTGATACATTTCTTATTTATTTCATTTCATTTCATTTTATTTTATTAATTCTTTTTTCTGTTCCCTTTCAGTGGATTCTGTCCAGGGCCATAGTCAGAAGGTGATGAAATTAATAGAATATGCACAGGAAGCCAAGTAAGAAACATGTTTACATTGGTTTGTTGGGTCCCTGATACAATAGAAATGGATGTTTCTTAGCTATTATTTATTTTTAGACACTCATTACTAAATGGTATTTTGAAGCAATTTATTTAAGTGGTGAGCTGGCAGAATCGTTAGCACACCAGGCGAACTGCTTAGCGGTATTTCGTCTGTTGTTACGTTCTGTGTTCAAATTCCACCAAGGTTAACTTTGCTTTTCATCGATAAATTAAGTACCAATTACATACTAGGGTCGATGTAATCGACTTAATCCCTTTGTCTGTCCTTGTTTGTCCCCTCTATGTTTAGCCCCTTGTGGGCAATAAAGAAATAAGAATCATTAGTGTATCAGACAAAATGCTTGGTAGCCATTCATTCTGGCCTGTTATGTCATACTCTGAGGTCATCTTTGCTTTTCATCTTTTTGGGGTCAATAAATAAAGTACCAGTCAAGTACTGGAGTCAACATAATTGACTAACCACTCCCTCTAAAATTTCTGGTTTTGAACCAAAATTTTAAAGAATTACATAACATTTTATTATTTTTGCTTTCTCTCTAATCTAAAGAAGAAGAGCAGTGTCTGTTGCTTTCCAAATTCCTCTCACACTTATAAGGTTGTTGTTGTTGTCGTCTCCTCCTCCTCCTCTTTCTTCTTCTTCCAGTCAGGACTCACACCATTAGCCACAAAGAATAATCTCTAATTTGAGCCTACTCTAAGCTACTAAGAATGCATGTGGCATCTTGAAGATCCACCCACCACAAGCAATAGACTAGCGGTTGCACGGGCGCAAAAACTACGTTGTTATCCTCATTCCGTAAAGGGTGGCTTTCAATGGGTGGAGAGCTGAACCATCCTGGGGTACAGAGACACCATAGTGGGTTACACCATGGTACCTCTGCTATGTGGCAGAAGTAGGAAGAAAGAGTGAGAGAAAGTTGTGGTGAAAACAATCCCCACCCTGAGATATAACAGCGATATTAAAACTGTTTTTATTTTTAAAGATGAGACTAATAATACAAAAAAATCATAATTGTATTCTCAATATCTCATGTCAGACATTTAAATATTTAATGATGTTTCCTTTTTTTTCTCTAATTCTTCATTAATCAACTTTTAATTCCATCTCACTTTTGTTTTTATTGCCAACTCCTTGAATTATATTTGTGGCCAGTGAGAGTATTGTGTCAATGATTATCTTTCTCTTTCCAGCCAGACCTCATTATACTCAGATAGCATTGCCACAGAGAATGACGAAGGTAAGCTTAATTAAGTCATTATGCTAACAGAATAAAGTGCAGCTGTAAATTATCAGAATTGGTATAGCATGTGACGAAATTCTGAGCAGTATTTCATCATCATCATCATCGTTTAGCGTCCGCTTTCCATGCTAGCACGGGTTGGACGGTTCAACTGGGGTCTGGGAAGCCAGAAGGCTTCATCAGGCCTAGTCAGATCTGGCAGTGTTTCTACAGCTGGATGCCCTCCCTAACGCCAACCACTCCGTGAGTGTAGTGAGTGCTTTTTACGTGCCACCCGCACAGGTGCCAGACAGAGCTGGCAATCGGCCACAAACGGATGGTGCTTTTTATGTGCCACCGGCACGGGAGCCAGGCAAGGCTGGCAACGGACATGAACGGATGGTGCTTTTTACGTGCCACCGGCACGAGGCCAGTCGGGGCGGCGCTGGCAAGTTATATCTTTTTATGCTCTGGGTTCAGATCCTGCCAGGGTCAACTTTACCTTAATAACTTTGTTCACTTACTGTCCATCATTCCAGCAATGAAATGAAACACCAGCCAAATACTCGGGTTTGATTTCAGTTGAGGTAGCCTTTCCCCTCATCTTCAAAGGAGTGGCTTTATTCTTCTTTTATTCTTTTACTTGTTTCAATCTGTAGTCATGCTGGAGCACCACTTTAAAAGGTTTTAGTCGAACAAATCAACCCCCAGGACTTATTTTTTAAGCCTAGTACTTATTCTGTCAGTCTCTTTTGCTTAACCTCTAAGTTATGGGGATGTAAACACACCAACACCAGTTGTCAAGTGTTTACATCCCCATAAAAAAATGTGTTTACACCCCCCACCAAATTACCATCCCGAAATATAACAATATGTGTGTGTGTCTGTGTGCATACATACATACCTTTACAGAGGGCTTTAGTCAGTTTCTGTCTAACAAATCCACTCAAAAGGCCTTGGACAGCCCAAGGCTATAGTAGAAGACACTTGCCCAAGATTCCACACAGTGGGATTGAACCCTGAACCATGTGGTTGGAAAGCAAGCTAGTTACTACACAGCCACACCTGTGCCTATCATCTGTTTCTATCATGAGTTCAAATCATATCAAACAGACAAAATAAAAAAGCATTAAATTGTTTTTTTGTTTTTTTTTCTCTTTTCTTGACCTTTTTATCTCCACTTTTTCATGGACCCTAAAACTCATAAGGGTAGGGTTTAACCCAGTTCTCATAGCATATGACTGAGATTATAACTTCTCTCTCTCTGAAATGGATGCTGGTCCATCTCAAGGTTAACTTCCCAGCTATTATTGGAATTCATTTACAGCTGAGTGGACTGCAGCAATGTGAAATGAAGTGTTTTGCTCAAGAACACAATGCATTGCCTGGTCCAGGAATTGAAACCACAATCTCATGACCATGCGTGCAACACCGTAGCCACTAGCTCACACACTTTCACCCACTCTTTTTGTATGCTTCCTTACTTTTCCACAGCTTTCTCTTTTAATCTCTTTGATACCAACTTGTCTAAGACTGTCCCTGGTTCTTATTAAATTCTTTGTTATTTTCAAAATCATTTGAAACAAAAGCAGTGAATTTAAACAAAAATATTAGTAATCATCATCATCATCATTTAACGTCCGCTTTCCATGCTAGCATGGGTTGGACGATTTGACTGAGGACTGGCGAACCAGATGGCTGCACCAGGCTCCAATCTGATCTGGCAGAGTTTCTACAGCTGGATGCCCTTCTTAACGCCAACCACTCCGAGAGTGTAGTGGGTGCTTTTACATGCCACTGGCACGAGAGCCAGTTAGGTGGTACTGGCAATGGCGATGCTCAAATGGTGTTCTTTTTTATGTACCACTTGCACAGGAGCCGGTCCAGTGGCACAGGCAATGACCTCACTTGCATGTTTTTTCACGTGCCAATAAGGCGACGCTGGTAACGACCACGCTCAAATGGTGCTTTTTACATGCCACCGGCATGGAAGCCAGTTAGCTGCTCTGGCAGTGATCCCGCTTGGATGGAGCTGTTAGTGCTCCACTAGCACAGATGCCTGTCATTGAATTTGGTTTCGATTTCACTTGCCTCAACAGGTCTTCGCAAGCAGAGTTTAGTGTCCAACGAAGGAAAGGTAGGCATAAGTGGGCTGGTTACACCCCTGGCATATAGGCCACAAGGTTATGGTCTCACTTGACTTGCCGGGTCTTCTCAAGCACAGCATATTTTCAATCACCCCTTCCTAATCACTATTTCTCAATTATCTTTGTTAAACACATCTCCCTCTTCTCCCCGACTCTTACACTTCATTGTACTGCAGTAGCCTCTTTTTATTTCTCAGACATGTTTGTAACCAGTCTGCAAGCTCAGAAGACCAAACATACAACTATTTCTGCTATAGTTTTCATTTCTTTGAAAAGTAACAAAATTTATTCAAGAAAGTTACATCCACCTGCAATATGTATTTGCATGACTTGACATTTATAATAGCAACTGGTTGTTATAATAATGAAATCTCTTCCACACAATTTTTATGTATTAGTCATAAAATTGATTTTAGTTTGTGAAGTTCTAGACAAAGTAACCTAGTTTTTGCTTGAGTGAATATGCCAGCACCGCCTCGTCTGGCTTCCGTGCCGGTGGCACATAAAATACACCAATCCGACCGTGGCCGTTGCCAGCCTCGCCTGGCACCTGTGCAGGTGGCACGTAAAAAGCACCCACTACACTCACGGAGTGGTTGGCGTTAGGAAGGGCATCCAGCTGTAGAAACACTGCCAGATAAGACTGGAGCCTGGTGCAGCCTTCTGGCTTCCCAGATCCCCGGTCGAACCGTCCAACCCATGCTAGCATGGAGAACGGACGTTAAACGACGATGATGATGATGATGATGATACTATCTGTTTTGCCATGATTTTAATACAGATCTATATTAAAAACACATAGACGCATGTTATAATAACAATTCTCACCTCTTATTTTTATGTGGTCTATTTTAGGTCCCAGCCCTAATGGAGAAGTAACGCTTTTAATTTCAACACAGGAAGAAGACACAGAAAAATGGCCAACGTCATTTTGGACACAGTTCCGCTGGCTAGCATGGAGAAATTTCAAACAATCAAAAACCAGAATTGTTTCAAAATTTGAAATATTTCGGACAATTTCTTTAGGGATAGCTATTGGTCTATTATATTTTCAAACTGAAAGGACAGAAGACAGAATCAGAGATGTTAAAGGATTGGTATGAAATGGGGTCAGAACTGACACCTTTTTTTTTTTTTGTAATCGTTTCCAGCAATTGCATTCTTCATTTATTTTTTAAACATAAGAGATGTTGATAATAAATGTTTTGGTAGTAGTTGCGCAGTATCTATCTATCTTTATAGTTAGCTGTCTTTGTTGTCTATCAAGCTAACCATTTTAAATACTGATCTGTCTGTTTATATATATATATTACCTTCCCTCAGTCTACATGTCTCTCTAGTCATATACTTTACCTTACCTTTGTCTACCTATCCATAGGCCTATCTGTCTATCTGTTTGTCTATCTATCTACTTATCTGTCTCTGTCTGTTTGTCTTTTCTTATATATATAGCTTTCAAATCTTATTCCACTTGTATATGTATGTATGAAATTCCCTGTAATATCAAGTAAGGCAGCAAGCTGGCAGAATCGTTAGCACACCAGATAAAATGCTTAGCAGCATTTCGTCTGACTTTGTGTTCTGAGTTCAAATTCTGCTCAGTTCAATTTTGCCTTTCATTCTATAGCAGCTGTCGTTGGCTGTTCAATTGTGTGTTATTAAATGGAAAAGCAGTTAATATGAATCACCATAAGACATTTTTATGTACGAATATATTGTTTATTCTGTGTTCACCTTTTGTGGTGGAAGCATGTAGTATGATACAAAAACATGCGTGTTTACATACAAAGAAAGTTTTGATTTTTGCTTTTGCACTGAAAAAAGTAACATATAATATTTGTATTACAGTATGTATGCATGTGTGTAATGAGAACAGTTAGTTTGAGAATGTGTGTTTGATAAAATATCTTCCTTTACAAACCATATGTATTGTGTCGAGGTGAATAGACATGTGAGTTGCATGAGGGAGATTGCACGTGGAGCTGCAGAAAAGATATGTGTCTTTGACCAAAGCCTGGCAGGAACTGGGGCCGTTTTTACAGTGTTACTCAGAATGAGGCTAGTGTCTCAGAACGAGGCTACTGTATCAAAGTGAAGTTAGACATCTCATCGATATATTTGACTGCTGTGCAGCTCGACTCACATTTTATTACTATGTAATATGTAGCTCTGCTACATAGCCTCCTGCTAGACTTGAAAAAGTCATAAAAATGTAGAGACGGCGTATGTAAATATGAAGTGCAAAAAGCAGGTAAGAACATGGAATACAATCAGAAAGATGCAATACAGCAAAAAATGAGAAGCTGAAATGAAAAGGCAAAGCATGGTAAGGGTAAACAGAATATGAACACAAAGAAATAAGCAAAATGTTCTAGTTGGTTAGGTAAAGTTCAAAGGAATATTGTGAAGAACAAAACTGTGTTGTTGGTGATATGTGATGAAAAGTCTTTGGTAAGTTCACAAATAGTTCATTATAGTTCAGATGTGTATAGTTTTAGACAGCTTGGTGGGCCAATGTACACGGCAACCACTATGAGCCATAGTGATGTATGTAGATGGAAGAGGGGTTGGTGTGTGTGATGTTGGTGGTGGTGGTTGCAGTGGAGTAGCATTTGTTTTATATCGTACTGTGAATGAGGGAGGTGCATGAGGTGGTGTTGTATCACTCTCTGTGTATGCCCGCTTAAGCATGTCTATTGAGACAGTTTCCTTTTTACCATCAATGCCTGTGGTATATAGTTTGCCTTTGTGCAACAGGATGCGATAGGGTCCTGTATATGGAGGTGTGATAGGGGTTTTCATAGTGCCATTTCATAGAAACACATGGGTCCAAGAATCAATGTCTTGGCTGAAAGTTGGAATTGGTGAATGGTTCACTGCCTGTAGAGTCACTGGTGATAACAGCAGTTTATCTGCGAGGAGTTTTAACTGCAAGATACTGCAGGCAGCACCTGTATCTACAAGGCAGCGGGAGTGGGATATCTGGTCTGTTATGAAAAATGCATGGTTGGCCATTGGCTGCTGCAGAGAATGTGCTATGCTTAGTTCTCTGGTTGGTTGTTTTTCTGTTGAGAAAAAGTACAGGGTTGGGTACATTTACATGCTGAAACTCCAAACTTGGCATGGCACCAGCTTATGGATGAATGAGCAGGGGATGAGCGATGGCGAGAAGAAAAGAAGCAATCGAAAGAATTCTATCTGGGTGAACATCACCTGGAAGTGTGAAGGAACTGCACTTCTCTCGTTAATTCAGTTATCACCTTTAGGATAGCAGCCACGGCAAGGTCATTATCAGGGGTAACTGACGCTACTGGTGGGTGTGCAGAGGTATCCGGTGGTACTGGGGTCAGCTTGGTGGTGTTGCTGGTATACTCTATGATTCTGTCAGCGTTGGGGGCTCTTTGCTTGACAGGAGTCATCTCCACAATGGAGGCAAGGATGGGTTGGATGTTAGAGGGCAACTGGGAAAAAAAATAGTTGTTTCAATAAAGCACTATCAGCAAGTGCATTTGGGGCCAATTCCTTCATGCAGCACAGAAGTTGTGAAAGTTTATGGTTGCTCAAGTGCTCTCCTCATTGATGAGGGATTGAAAATTTCTTTCTTCTGACAAGGACATGTGTTGAAGAATCTCCTATACATGGTATCATGTGGAGGTTTAGTTATCAGGTCCCTCACAGTGGCTGTCAGGGACAGTGGTATTATGCGAAGTAATATATGGAGCTGTTGGGCTTTGGAGGCAATATTGTTCGCGGCAAATGTTGATTTGATCTGTACAAACCACACTTACTGGGGAAAAGTTTGTAAAATGGCATGTGACTGTGCTGTTAGATGTAACAGATAGCTCAGGCAGCTGTCTTGTGTCCACGTGGGGCATTTAAAATTAACACGCATGTGTAACTCGAGAAATAGCGTCAAAGTTTGTGAAGAAAGAAAAAATTGCGATGAGCTGCATGGTGTATCAATTCACATGGGCAAGAGATAAAAAGAACATTTGGCTATTTCCAAAAGAAACATTAAGAACAAAAGTGAATTATTTTTTGGGTGCCAACATCCTAGCAACAAATTGTTCATATATGAAAATGTGTTGGTGTAAGTGCAGTGTGTTTGTAAATGATTTAGTAACATGTATTTTTCTTTGAATAAGGTAGCCAACTAACCACTATATACGTATATATTTTTTTTATATCAAGGTCACCATTTTATAGCAGCTGTCGTTAGCTGTTCAAGTGTATGTTATTAAATGGAAATGCAGTTAGTGTGAATCACCATATGACATTTTTGTGTATAAATCTATTATTTATTCTGTGTTCACCTTTTGTGGTGGAAGCATGTATTATGATACAAAAACATGTGTGTTTACATACAAAGAAAGTTTTGATTTTTGCTTTTGCACTGAAAGAAGTAACATATAATATTTGTATTACAGTATGTATGCATGTGTGTAATGAGAAGTCATTTTGAGAATGTGTGTGTGTGATAAAATATCTTTGTTTAAGAACCATGTATCTTGTGTCAAGGTGAATAGACATGTGAGTCGCACATGGGAGATTGCGTGTGGAGCTGCAGAGAAGGCATGTGTCTTTGACCAAAGCCTGGTAGGAACTGAGGTCTTTTCTACATTGTAGTTTACAACAAGGTTAGTGACTCAGAACAAGGCTACTGTATCAAAGTGAGATTAGACACCTCATCGATATATTCATCTGCTGTTCAAGCCGACTCACATATAACTATGTAATATGTAACTCTGCTACAATTCTTTCAGAGGTTGATAAAATAAGTACCAGTTAAATACTGGGGTCAGTGTAATTGACTTGCCTCCTCCCGCAGAATTGCTGGCCCGTGCCAAAATTTAATATACAGTAATCCCTCAACTATCATGGGTCTTATGTTCCGAACCCCCTGTAATAGGTGATAATCCACAAAGTAGAAACAGTACTGTACTGTATATATTTAGAAGGTGCAGAACATTTGGGCGACACTACAGGGCTTGAAATAAATTCATAATTTTACACACAAATGCAAAACAACACCACACACTTGCCTCCCAAGTTTCATTTTCCATACAGTATGGGCGCTTCTTTGTTTACTCATCTTACAGTACATTACATATTTTCTTTATTTCACCACAGAAATAATTAAAAGAATATAAATACCTATTGACCGTTGGAATATACTTGATATAAATTTACATATACTAGCCAGAAAAAGGATCTTTTCGGTTTGAACTGCAGTTTTTAACATAATTTCTAGGTAACTAAAAAATTTTAAACTTCGTATACTGGTAGAATTTGTTTATAAAACATCTTTTTCTCTTGGCTTTATTGAGAAAATTCTATAGTTTGTAAGATATTTGTTGTTTTTTTTCTTCAGTTTCTGCAATTTCAACCAATCAGTGACGTCTATTGAGGTAAAAAACATTCTGTGCCGTATGAATATGCCCCTCGTTTAAGAAACAGATTGGGTTTATTTACATTTGTGAAGAAAAAAGATACCCTCCCCCCACCCCTAACCCTAAAAGAGATTGAAATGCAATAGATCAATACTAATTATGGGTGACAATTTCATATGACACCGCTAGAAAAAACTGCCATTCAAACCGAAAAGATCCCATAAAAATATACAATGTACTGAGGATGCAATAGATGACAAGTGATTACTGTATCAATATAAATTATTTCTTTACTTCTAGCTGTTTTTCCTGGTGGTGCAGTGGTCATTCCAGCCTCTGGTAGAAGCTATACTCGCCGGTAAGTTATACACCCCTCTCAGCTCAAAGCATATCTTTTTATCTTTTGTTAGTTTTAGTTATTGGACTGTAGCCATGCTGGGGCACCACTTTGAACAGTTTAGTTGAATAGATCACCCCCTAGTAGTTAAAAGTTTTAAGTTTGCTACTTATCCTATGAGTCTCTTTTGCGAAACTGCTAAGTTATTGGAACGTAATTAAACCAACACTAATTGCCATGGAGACATGAGAACAAACAACACAAAGACACACATAACAGGCTTCCTCACAGTTTCCATCTTCCAGATTCACTCACAAGACATGAGTCAGCCAAAGGAAATAAGAGAAAACACTTGCTCAAAGTGTCACTCTTTGGAATTGAACCCAAAACCACATGGTTGCAAAGTCAGCTTCTAAAGCCATACATAGATGGTTCTGTTTTTTTTATCTGTGTGTTCATGCCTAACTTTTCTTTTCTTTTTTTTTGGTATTTCTTCTATTATTTGTGCTGCTGTTGAATGAAAGGGGACTACAACCTTTTTAGATTGACCTCATAGTCTGAGAACTCGAGGCTGATGTAATTATAGGATTTAATGTCCATTTTTGCAATGTTGCAATATCGTAGTTTAAGAAGGTTCAAGAACATTGCAGTTGTGTGAAAGAAAGAAAGGTTGTGCTAATGTTTATTTAGCAAGTCTATTTATTAGGCACTGATGACCTGATGACTTTCTATAAACAAATATCAATTTTTTAAGTGATCAGATGACAAATAATTGCACTTATGCAAAGAAAGAATGATTTACATTTTTTATAGCATTCATAATTTAGCTTTTTTTAAAAATATTCTTGACGTTTGGTTATATTCATTTCCTCATGTCTCCGTCAGTTTTGTTTTTTTCCCTCTTTTTATTATATCTTCTCACTGTTCCTCTCTGATCCATGCTCTGTATCTGTGCATCCTTTCTTGGACAGCTTGCAACCATATTTCTTGTGAATCCAGAATTTAGACTAAATTAACCTTTATAAACAAATATCAATTTTTTTAAGCGAGCAGACAATAAAATAATTGCACTTATGCATAGATGATGGTTGCTGTAAAAAATTAGTTCAGTAACAAAAAATACTTTCCAGTATGAACACTCCACCACCACCACCACCACCACCATCTGTTTCTCTCTCTCTTTCTCTCTCTCTCTCTCTCTCTCTCTCTCTCTCAATATAACTGCCTTCCCTGTCCATCTCCCTCTATCTATTTTTCCCTTCAGCTAACTTTTTACCACATAATAAGTATTCCTTTCCCACCCCACTGCACATTGTTAATACTCCTCTCTCCCTTTTTTTCTCTTGTTCTTTGCCTCTACCTTCAGCTGACCATGTGACCATTTGGCCTAAGTGTATTAATATCCTTTCTCTGTCTCTTCCTCTCTTCTTTCTTCATTCCTCCCTCTCTCTTTCTTTCACTCTAACTCCACCTCTCACTCACTCCACCTCCACCTCTCTAATGTGTAATAGGTAAACAAACAAGCAGATTATTATACAGATTGTACTTGGTTTGCATGTGAAGGATTGTTTGAACACACTTTCAGATTAGTTCAAATATATTTGGGAGATATTTGACCTGTAAAAAGGCCAGTTTTACTGCAGTTTGCCATGGAGAAAAATTCTCACTTGAATTTCACCCTACCTATTTCTTTACTACCCACAAGGGGCTAAACACAGAGGGGACAAACAAGGACAGACAAACGGATTAAGTCGATTACATCGACCCCAATGCGTAACTGGTACTTAATTTATCGACCCTGAAAGGATGAAAGGCAAAGTCAACCTCGGCGGAATTTGAACTCAGAATGTAATGGCAGATGAAATACCTATTTCTTTATTACCCACAAGGGGCTAAACACAGAGGGGACAAACAAGGACAGACAAACAGATTAAGTCGATTACATTGACCCCAATGCGTAACTGGTACTTAATTTATCGACCCTGAAAGGATGAAAGGCAAAGTCAACCTCGGCGGAATTTGAACTCAGAATGTAATGGCAGATGAAATACCTATTTCTTTATTACCCACAAGGGGCTAAACACAGAGGGGACAAACAAGGACAGACATAGGTATTAAGTCGATTACATCGACCCCAGTGCGTAACTGGTACTTAATTTATCGACCCTGAAAGGATGAAAGGCAAAGTCAACCTCGGCGGAATTTGAACTCAGAACGTAATGGCAGATGAAATACTGCTAAGCATTTCACCCAGTGTGCTAATGATTCTGCCATCTTGCTGCCTAACTTGAATTTCACCTTACCATTTTAGGAACTGAGGTGGAGATATTGACCTGGAACCAAACAACAACATAGACTTCTCTTCTTGTTCTATCTAAGGTACACTCCATGAAGCATGTGTGAAGAGTGAGACATTGACCAGCAGTGCATAATGAAGGTAGTAAATGTAGAAAATATATGGTCAGAGAGAAACGAATAGATTATAGTACTTTAGATAGACTATGATTATAAGAAACTGTTTGCTGACATGGCTATGTGGTGAGTTTGCTTCCCAACCACACGATTTTAGGTTTAGTCCTACTACAAGGCACCTTGGGCCAGTGTCCTGTACTATGACAGTCAGGAGTGGATTTGGTGGACAAAAACTGAATGAAACCTGTTGTATGTGTATGTGTGTGTGTATTACTGTTTCCTTGCCATAATTTGCATGATAGTCACAAACGTTATCATCATGCAAGAGGTGTCCTTCATTTCCAATCATCCATAAAAACATGCCTGGTCATGGAGAAATATTACCTAATTTGGATACAGGTAAGGGTTGGAATTAGGGATACCAGGTGAGGGTTGGAATCAGGAAGTGCATCTGGTCATTAAAAAATCTACCTCAACAAATTTTCTTCAACTCATGCAAGCATGGAAAAGGAATGTTATGATGGTGGTGGTGGTGGTGGTGTTTCTGGCAGTGGCAGTGGTGGTAGTGGTGCAACAGTAGTGGTGGCAGTGGCACGATGGTGGCACTGTGGCAGTGCTTGCAGTGGTAATGACAATGATGTGCATAAGTGAGTTGATGAAGCAGCTGAACATAAAATGCATTAGATGACCTCGACTGGCTTCTGTGCCGGTGACACATAAAAAGCACCATCCGAACGTGGCCGATGCCAGCGCCGCCTTGGCTGGCTTCTGTGTCGGTGGCACGTTAAATGCACCAACCGATCGTGGCCGATGCCAGACTCCCCTGGCACCTGTGCAGGTGGCACGTAAAAAGCACCCACTACACTCGCGGAGTGTTTGGCGTTAAGAAGGGTATCCGGCTGTAGAAACACTGCCAGATCAGACTGGAGCCTGGTGCAGCCCCTGGCTTTCCAGACCCTGGTCAAACCGTCCAACCCGTGCTAGCGCGGAAAACGGACGCTAAACGATGATGATGATGATGATGTATAACAAAGGAGATGATGAAAATAGCATGGATGTTCAAGATAAATATTTCACACTGATTTCCATGACTTGAGTGTTTGGGACACCAAGAGGGACTTCATCTCTGTATAGCTTGTCTGGGGCAAGTCATCTTATTTCTTTACTACCCACAAGGGGCTAAACACAGAGGGGACAAACAAGGTCAGACAAACGGATTAAGTCGATTATATCGACCCCAGTGCGTAACTGGTACTTATTTAATCGACCCCGAAAGGATGAAAGGCAAAGTCACCTCGGCGAATTTGAACTCAGAACATAGCGGCAGACGAAATACCTATTTCTTTGCTGCCCACAAGGGGCTACACACAGAGGGGACAAACAAGGACAGACAAACGGATTAAGTCAATTATATTGACCCCAGTGCATAACTGGTACTTATTTAATCGACCCCGAAAGGATGAAAGGCAAAGTCGACCTCGACAGAATTTGAACACAGAACATAGCGGCAGACGAAATACGGCTACGCATTTTGCCTGGCGTGCTAACGTTTCTGCCAGCTCGCCACCTTAAAGTCATCTCGGCAGAAGATCATCCTTCCTGAAGCTATGCTGCAAGCCAATGAATCAGTTGTCATTACAGAAGGTAAAAGTTACCCTGTCATAGTGCGTATTTTAAAGCTAGATAGTCAAGTGTCTTGAAAACTTGTAAGCTAGAGAATTACACCAGGCTCTGGTCTGTTTCGGCTTGGTTTCTATGGTTGGATGCTCTTCCTAATGCTAACCATTCCATAGAGGTATGGGTGCCTTTAACATATCACCAGCACATGTCTACATCATCATTTAAAGTCTGCCTGCTATGCTGGCATGGGTGGGACTACATACTATATGTGTATGTATATATTTATGTACATGTGTATATAGCATAATCTGTCTTTTCTCTCATCGTCTCTACTGTTCTCTCAAATACCAGACTCCATGCTAAATACTTATTGCATTCCTCCTTTCAATCCCTACTACCCGCTACAGCTCTCTCTCTCTCTCTGAGCTTTCACTTTCTCTATAGTTTATCTTGTGAAATCATTTGGCTTAGTGGCTAGGGTATTCAGCTCACTATCATATGGTCCTGAGTTCAATACCTGGTGATGTGTTGCGTCCTTGAGCAAGACACTTTATTTCATGTTGCTCCAGTCAACTCAGCTGGAAAAAATGAGTTGTACCTGTATTTCAAAAGGGCCAGCCTTGTCACACTCTGTGTCATGCTGAATCTCCCCGAGAACTACATTAAGAGTACTCATGTCTGTGGAGCGCTCAGCCACTTGCATATTAATTTCACGAGCAGGCTGTTCCTTTGATTGGAACAACTGGAACACTCATAGTCCTAACCGACAAAGTACCATTTATAGTTTATCTGAACATTGACCTTATCAACATCATAGTAAATACAAGCATATTTTCATATTTATTTTCCAGTTCCTGAAGATAAAGATCTACTGTTGAAGGAGCGTGCTGCTGGTTACTACCGCCTCTCAGCCTACTACATGGCTAAGATGTTTGTTGAAGCACCTTTGGCAATTGTTCTCCCAATGGTCAGCTTTTTATTGGTGTGCCTGTTGGCAGGGCTGGACAATCCAGGTGTTCTCTCCTTGTCTGTAATTATTATTGTCCTTCATGCAATATTATCTCAGGTAAGTTTTGTTTGTCTTCCATCTCTCTTTATTTAGTACCATCCATTAGTCTTATGTTTCATTCTGTGTTATTTTGGGTGTGTTTCTAATGTATAATATATTTTAAACAGCATGACCATAACAAATACTGCAGTTAATTGCCTTTCAACGCTTTACATTTAGTATGATACACAGATGGCTGTTTTAATTTGTAACAGATTCAGTTGCATATAATGAAAATGAATTTTTATTCAACCATGGGGCCATTTTCCATACCAGTGTTTGTTTGTTCACTGTTTTTCTACATCAGTGGAAACAGATTTCCCCCTCTCCCTCTCTCTCTTTCGGAGAGGCACAAGCACCTACACGCACATATACACACACGGCAGTAACTTCCACCTACCGAATTCAATCACAAAGCTCCGGTCAGCTCGGGGCTATAGCGGAAGACACCTACCCAAAGTGCCACGCAGTGGGATTGAACCCGAAACCATGTAGCTAGGAAGCAAGCTCCCTAACCACACTTCATCTTTGGATATTGTTGGCAGTGAGTGCATGCTATTGATGATGCCCAATGATGTAGAAATCTGCTTGTAACATTCTAACCAATGACTGTTGGATGATTTCCATCTGCCTCTGATATATATTGTGTTTGTAAACACGGTAAATCCATAAGAAATATCATCACTGGATGAATACTGTAAATTTGCTTTCACTTCTCACATTAAGTACAATACACAGATGGCTCTGAGCGCCTCGTGTCGTTTCTTATCCTCCAAGTAAGTTTATATATATATATATATAATACCACTTGTTAGAAAGAGAAGCTAGCACTCCAAAACCACAAATTTCTCACTATTAAGAAACACACACAGTGAATGCAATGAATATAATAAAACAGGCTCACCTTGTATAAACCATAAAGCAAGAAACTGATATCTTGGTATCAACTGATTTCTCCTTTTGCACCTTTGTACTCAAGGATCATTAGCCAAGAACACTGTATTCATCTATTTTTCAAAATATTCATCACATTACTTTTCTTTATATATTTGTATATTTTACCTATATAGGTTAAACTTGCTAGCCATTTGATTATTATTATTATTATTATTATTATTATTATTATTATTATTATTATTATTGAGGGAGAGAGCAGTACATGCCATCAAAGTGACACTGGGATAAAATATACGAAGCCCAGTATACCCATCATGATTACCCATTTGATAAGGGTACACCAGACACATGCATCACAACCATATGTGCACGACATGGTGATCTCATATCAAGATAAACAGCACATGACCTTGCAGGTGGGGCCCAGTTAGAATTTTCAACTGGTCAAGTAACCCATCCTGCTCAAAAGGTCCCTAAATAAGGGTTGTTTAAGGATGATGAACAAATCACTCATGTTTCCAGAGGTGAATTATTCAAATCCCAAAGAATCTCTCTCAACACATGGCTATGATGCTCCCCCACTACTTCTGCTCGTGATCAGAGATGCACATATTGTCTATTATTATTATTATTATTAAGAAGAATAATAATGTAATATATTTGCATGACCTCAAATATGTTGAATGTGTTTCTTTATATATGGTAATAACGGTTTTTTTAAGGAACGCTTGCATTCAAGAAAATACACACATCTGAGTTTGTCGTAGGTTAACCTACATATTAAAATGTAACTTCCTTTTGGAAATTCTCCCTGAAGAAATACCCAATTGACTGGTTTCGAATAGTGAAATTTGAATTATATTTCTGTACTTGAGTTGATTGGATGTCGAAACAGCTGTAGGTAGGAAAATCTCTGCATGATTTTGAATGTCTTTAAATAAATAGTCTGTACGTCAATTTTTTCCATTTTCTTCATTTTCTCATTTTTATATATATATATATACTTTTACATGTTTTATTCATTTGACTGTGGCCATGGTGGAGCACTGTCTTAAAGGGTTTTAGTCAAAGAAATTGACCTCGGGACTTAGTCTTTGTAAGCTTAGTACTTATTTTATTGCTTACTTTTGCCGAACTGCTAAGTTATGGGGACATAAACATGACAACATCGGTTGTCAGTCAATGGTTGGAGACACAAACAAAGACACAATCACACATAAATATATATATATATATAGGCACAGGAGTGGCTGTGTCGTTAGTAGTTTGCTTACCAACCACATGGTTCCAGGTTCATTTCCACTGCGTGGCACCTTGGGCAAGTGTCTTCTACTATAGCCTCCGGCCGACCAAAGCCTTGTGAGTGGATATGGTAGACGGAAACTGAAAGAAGCCCGTCGTATATATGTATGTGTGTGTGTGTGTATATATATATGTACTGTAATTTAGCGGTTCGGCAAAAGAGACTGATAGAATATGTACTAGGCTTACTAAGAATAAGTCCTGGGGTCGATTTGCTCGACTAAAGGCGGTGCTCCAGCATGGCCGCAGTCAAATGACTGAAACAAGTAAAAGAGTATATATATGTCTGTATGTGTACATGTGCATTCCTAGGATTATGTTACATGATCTAGTTTTCAGTGTTTTGACAATCAGCAATGAAGATAAACATACATACATACATATATGTGTGTGTGTGTGTGTATATATATATATATATATATATTATATATATATATATATATATGTATTTATGTGAATTTAATTTGTTGATTTCTTTTTGCAGGGCTTGGGTCTTCTATTTGGCGTTGTATTTCTGGATATACAGTGGGGTCTAACCTTTTCTACAGTTTTCATATTAGTTAGTATGTTGTTTGGTAAGTCAGACATATAATACCTCTGTCGTCGCCTCATTGCAATTTTGTTCTTTTAATAAAGTATCATGTTGTATTGCAGTCATGCATGGTATGACTGCATCTGCATAATGATCCGTGCTCTACTTTGGAAACCAGGAGGTTCTCTCTCTCTCATATTACTTCTATCGCCACAATTACCAACACTACTCTCATCACCTCCACCACCACCACATCATCATCATGATCATGTCTTCATGCATATAATAAATTAACAGTTGCATTGTACCTTGTGCATACCCAAAACCCACTCATGCCTTCCCAGATGCAACGCTTCAGTGAATCAGACACAATCAGCAACTCAGATTGTCATGTTCTACTTCACCTGTCTAATAGACACTGACTTTTTATACTGTATTCCACCCAGACAATGTACCCTGACTTTTAAACACTGTACCTCAAAAATTGCAGGCACCTATAATAGAAAAGGTTGTTGTTGTTGGTTGTTGTTAAGCAAGAAGACAGGTAAGGGTGATTAGGTGAAAAAAACTTTGGTTGTCGTCTTGTAGTCGAGGACTCTTCATTGACGCCCGACACCACTGGGAGGTGGCCCTCGAAGTTGCTGGAAATGGAGATCTCCAGGTCCAAACTCTTGGATGGCTGTTGTTGGTGGTGGTGGTGCTACTGATGTTGTTGATGATGATGTTGTTGAGGCTGTAGGCTGGCCAAATTTTTAGCGCACCAGGCAAAATGTTTAGCAGCATTTTGTCTGTCTTTACGTTCTGAGTTCAAATTCTGTGGAGGTCAACTTTGCCTTTCATCCTTTCAAACTTGATAAAATAAGTACCAGTTGAACACTGGGGTTGATGTAATCAACTTACTCCCTCCTTTGAAATTGCTGGCCTTGTGCCAAAATTTGAAACTATTATTATTATTCATCCTATTGAAATTGTTATTGTTGTTGTTGTTATTATTATTATTATTAAGGCAGAATCATTAGCATGCTGGACGAAATGCTTAATAGTATTTCGCCTGTCGCTACCTTTTGAGTTCAAATTCTGCCAAGGTAGATTTTGATAAATTAAGTACCAGTGAAATACTGATGGGGTCGATGTAATTGACTCATCCCCTCTCCAAAGTGGTTGCCCTTGTGGCAAAATTTGAAACCATTATTATTATTATTATTATTACTTCTACTACTATAACAATTGTGTTTCTTTCAGTTGGATTTTATGCAGAAAAGATCCCACCATGGTTACAATGGCTAAAGAACCTGTCTTTTATTGCGTATTCTTACAACATTTTGGTGATGCTAGAATTTGGAAATGACATACCTATCAAGTAAATATACTTTGTTTTTCTACATTAGATTTTTTTGTTTTTCTCCTTTCTAAATCTCTGATTCCTTCCATTTTGGTTGTAAACCTGACCAGTATTAATCATTGTTTTATCATCCACTTTTCCATGCTTGCATGGATTGGACAGAATTTGTTGAGGTGGATTTTTCACAACTGGATGCCTTTCCTGTCGCCAGCCCTCGTCTGCTTCCCAGAAAAATAATATTCCCCATGATCAGATATGTTTTCACAGAAGAATAGAAATGAAGGACGTCGCTTACATAACAGTGATTCTCGTTTACAACTAGCATATGAAGTCAAAGCAAAGAGACAGTAACTTCTTTCAGTTTCTGTCTACCAAATCCATTTACAAAGCTTTGGTTGGCCCAGGGCTATAATAGAAGACACTTGTCCAAGGTACCATGCAGTGGGACTGAACCCAAGACCTTGTGGTTGGGAAGCAAACTTTTACTGCACAACTGGATGCCTTTCCTGTCATCAGCCCTCTTCTGTTTCCCAGAAAAATAATATTCCCCATGTAAAAAAACATAGGCACAGGAGTGGCTGTGTGGTAAGTAGCTTGCTTACCAACCACATGGTTCCGGGTTCAGTCCCACTGCATGGCATATTGGGCAAGTGTCTTCTACTATAGCCTCGGGTCGACCAAAGCCTTGGAGTGGATTTGGTAGGCGGAAACTGAAAGAAGCTCGTCGTATATATGTATATATATATATGTTTGTGTGTCTGTGTTTGTCTCCCCAACATCACTTGACAACTGATGCCGGTGTATTTTCGTCCCCATAACTTAGCAGTTCAAGAAAAGAGACCAATAGAATAAGTACTAGGCTTACAAAGAATAAGTCCTGGGGTCGATTTGTTCGACTAAAAGCGATGCTCCAGCATGGCCACAGTTAAATGACTGAAACAAGAGTAAAGAGAGAGCCACGCCTGAATCTATTAATTTGATAAAATATTCTCACAGTGTTGATAAAATGTTCAGACACAACTCCATATATTACTACTATATTTCAAATTTTGAGCACTAAATTCCACATTCGGGCAATACATTATATATCCCCTATGAAATGACTGCTCTTTAACATAGCCCCATCCCTTCATTTATTTGAATCCTCTCAGTCGGGATACCCTGCAAAAATAGTCAAGTTGAAGATGAAGAGTTATTTCCTCTTGGAAATAGTTTGTATACAGGAGTTGTTTCCACTTGTGTTTGAACGAAAATTTCTGAATTTGCTCAATTCACCTTGCCGTAAATAGGTTCTACGAATAGATACATACGGGATATCATTATAATGAAGACACTTGCGCAAGGATGAACAATGGGACTAAACGCCAAACCACTTGATTGCAAAGCCAGCTTCTTAACCATACCTACACACACTCTGTTTATGTAAGCTAAACCACAACAGACATTGGTACTTGACACAATCTTCTGACCTGTGGGATCCATTTAACTGTTAAATCCATGCCAGCATGGAGTATGGGTGCTAAATAGTGATTAAAATATGATGATATAGACATAACCAGATAATTAAGTAGCTGACTTCAGAACCGTTTGATTTAGGGTTTGTTTCCAGTGTGTGGACACTGTCTAGTGTCTTCTACTATAGCTGCAGATTGACTATCATCATCATCATCATCATCGTTTAACGTCCGCTTTCCATGCTGGCATGGGTTGGACGATTTGACTGAGGACTGGCGAACCAGATGGCTGCACCAGACTCCAATCTTGATCTGGCAGCGTTTCTACAGCTGGATGCCCTTCCTGACGCCAACCAGTCCGAGAGTGTAGTGGGTGTTTTTACGTGCCACCGGAACAAGGGCCAGTCAGGCGGTACTGGCAACAGCTACGCTCAAATGGTGTTTTTTACATGCCACCTGCACAGGAGCCAGTCCAGCGGCACTGGCAACGACCTCGCTTGAATGTTTTTTCACGTGCCAGTAAGGCAACCCTGGTAGTGATCACGCTCGAATGGTGCTTTTTACATGCCACTGGCGCAGAAGCCAGTTGGCAACGATCACGCTCGGATGGTGCTCTTAGCGCTCCACTAGCACAGATGGCAGTCATCGTATCAGAGTTGTTAAAATAATTTACCAAAAATCTAACTTTATTGATAATCAATACCTCTCAAGAAGATAGTTGTTACGTTGAATAACCTAAGTGTCCAAATGTCTCAGACCTACAACATCTGATAGCAACAAGGCGGGACCAAATTAGCCTTGCCAGAACAATACTAATCCCTCTTACAGACATGCCCAACACACTGCCTCCCCTCCATACACACGCAAGCATATATCTGATTCATACACTGTTCGCTTTCCAGACATTTGTACATTACTGCATATACTTTATATGCACTTTTGACAAGTTGTGGTGCACCTGAGCACTGTATACAATAATTTCATCATCATCATCATCATCGCCATTGCCGCCGCCACCACCACCATTGTTATTGTTGTTGTTGTCTTTTTCTGTTAGTAAACTTGAATATGCATTTCTGTTACAGGTGCCTGAATCTAACTACAGCAAGCAGCTTTGGTCCTTGTAAAAATGCTGTAGACACAGTTCCAAGCTACACTGTCGTGGAAACAGCCAACATTGATATCCCACTTTATGGCAATATCATTCTTCTAATCTCACTTCTTGTAATAATCCGGTTCATTGGATATTTGATTCTACGATTCAAACACAGACCAGTAACAGCAAAATGAACATTTGTACCATATATATATAATCTAAGACCATGGTATGTAGCAGTAGGTTCCTGTGTGTGTATATATATATTTATATATATACATATATATGTAGGTTCCTGTATGTATATATATATATGCATTAAAACCAAGGTACATATAATAGTAGGATCCATTCAATGTGGTATGTATGTATATTTGGCAAAACATCCACATAAGAACAGAATTTGGATCTCTGCATTATTCCCAATTGTATTTCAGGTAAAACATCTTGCCTGAATGGAACCATTATTCCCTGCTAGGAATATATATGTATCACATTTAAATGTATAATAAATAAATTCAGTTGGCTGATCTTTCATGATCAGAGATATCCATCAACGGGTGATCAGATATGTTGTCTTCATAGAAGAAAAATAAAATTTTTTAAATCTTAATGTAACACTATTTTTTTGTTTTTTTTGTTTCTATGATTGTTTTTAAAGTCAGTTAACAGTGTATAATCATGTGGGCCGTTACTGAGAAGCCTTATTACACTGAGTTAATTACCTCTGAAAATATATAATTATGGTCCTCTACATTTCTGTCTTTTATCTTTTATGTATTTCAGTCATTAGACTGCGGCTATGCTGGGGCACTGCCTTCAAGAATTTTTAGTCAAATGAATTGACTCCACTATGTATCTTTTTCTATGCTTTGTACTTATTCTGTCAGTCTTTTTTACCAAACTACTAAGTTATGGGTACGTAAACACACCAACATTAGTTGTCAATCAGTGGTTGGGGACAAACACAAACACACACCGGTATAAATATACATTTACATATATATATATATATATATATATATATATCTCTATATATAAACGGCAGTTTGTCTGTCTGCGTGTCTGTGTGTCTGTTAGGTTGTACCCTCACCCTGACCACGGCTTTCAACCGATTCTGATGAAACTTGACACACACATAGCCCAATGTCATAATTCAAAACTAACGCAGCGAAAATTTTGAAAAGTTCCCCCAGTTCTGAAAAAAACCGATAAATTCGACATGGGGTCGAGAATCAGAAACACAAACCACAGACTGTCTAGGGGACGCAAGTCGACCTTTTTAACTAAAAAAAAATTTACCATCATTTTTTCCCATTTTTTGCTATAACTCTCTAAAAATGCTTTATAGTTGTTTCCCTTACAAACCCGAGCAACGCGGGCGATACTGCTAGTATTATATATATGTATGTATCAAATAATAAATGCGCCCTTTTAAAGCCTAGCCAGGCTCATGGGCACAGTTTCTATGGCATATGTGTTCCCCAGTTGGATGAGATTGCAGTCCTTCGCAGCATTACTCATTTTTGGCAGCTGAGTGGACTGGAGCAACGTGAAATGAAGTGTTTTGCTCAAGAACACAATGCGTCGCCCAGCCCAGGAATCGAAACCACAATCTTACGATCATGATGCTGACACCCTAACCACTAAGCCACGCACCTCCACACACTCACACTCACACACACACATATATATATATATATATCATACACACACACACACACATATATATATCATACACACACACACTTGTGCATATATATATATATATATATATATATATATATCTCTATATATAAACGGCAGTTTGTCTGTCTGCGTGTCTGTGTGTCTGTTAGGTTGTACCCTCACCCTGACCACGGCTTTCAACCGATTCTGATGAAACTTGACACACACATAGCCCAATGTCATAATTCAAAACTAACGCAGCGAAAATTTTGAAAAGTTCCCCCAGTTCTGAAAAAAACCGATAAATTCGACATGGGGTCGAGAATCAGAAACACAAACCACAGACTGTCTAGGGGACGCAAGTCGACCTTTTTAACTAAAAAAAAATTTACCATCATTTTTTCCCATTTTTTGGCTATAACTCTCTAAAAATGCTTTATAGTTGTTTCCCTTACAAACCCGAGCAACGCCGGGCGATACTGCTAGTATTATATATATGTATGTATCAAATAATAAATGCGCCCTTTTAAAGCCTAGCCAGGCTCATGGGCACAGTTTCTATGGCATATGTGTTCCCCAGTTGGATGAGATTGCAGTCCTTCGCAGCATTACTCATTTTTGGCAGCTGAGTGGACTGGAGCAACGTGAAATGAAGTGTTTTGCTCAAGAACACAATGCGTCGCCCAGCCCAGGAATCGAAACCACAATCTTACGATCATGATGCTGACACCCTAACCACTAAGCCACGCACCTCCACACACTCACACTCACACACACACATATATATATATATATATATCATACACACACATATATATATATATCATACACACACTTGTGCATATATATATATATATATATATATATATATATATATATATATATATGTACATACATATATATATGTATATACACATGCATATATGGGCACAGGACACCACAGAACGTAAACAACATGAAATGTGAACACAACATAGAATATGAACTATGAAAACATGAAATATAAACTTTTTTTTGCAAATAAAGAAAGAAAATAATGGAAAACAAGACAAGCAACATTAAAAAAACGACCCTTCATCAGTTGTTGGCTGCTTTTCTACTTCGTATTTCGAGCAATTATATATATATATTAGGATCAACTTTGTGTTTTATTCTGCTAGGCTTCATAAAATATGTACCGTTATATACTGGGACTTGATTCTGTTGAATATAGCCTTTCACTACAAATATATGAATTTTATTCCATTAAGTTTAAATTCTATCAGAGTGAATTTTTCCTTTTTATCTTTCTTATATCAGTTAAATACTTGGATCTCTCCTATAAATGTGTAACACTGGGCCAATGTTAGAAATAATTATATCATTATATCATTATTTAATCCATCTGATTAAAAAAAAATATGGTTAAATTGTAGCTCCCTCTAGTGATGACAGTTAATACAAGGGAGATAACCATCCCTTCACAACAAGGATTAGAAATTTGAATTTAAAATAGGGAATTATGAGGAATAGGTTATATAGAATTCACTTATGTATTTTTTTTTCTTTCCTTATTATGAAATTGTTACAGTTTCTTAGTGTAACAGTGTTTATGTCCCACATCAACAAAAAGTCTTACAGCTCAGCAGTTCATATGGCGTTGTGAAATAAAGCGCCTAACTTGAAAAACAAGATAAGGCTGTTGTAAGGAAGGACACCCAGCTGTAGAATACTACCCCAATAAGCCTCATTCAACATATGCTAGCATGGAGAAAACGAATAAGAACTATAATTATATTAACGTGGTATTATCAAAACTTATTTGAGACAGGAAAGAGCAACTGACCTATTGATAGAGACATTGTGAACATAAAATAAAATAGCAATCTGTATATGATACTTAAAGCAGATATATCATTAAAAGCCTAATTTACTGTGATAACACTGTTTGACTATAATTAGGCTTTCATTGATGTATCTGTTTTAAGTATGATATACCAGTTGCTGTTTTAAACTACTACTTCTATTGCACATGATGGATAAAATATACTATTATTAAAATAGAGAAACAATTTATAATGCCTAATATGAGAAGAGAGAATGGTAGTTGCTGTGTTGTAGAGTCAGTAATGCAGTCATTCAATAAGCAATAGATGCATGTTTCATATTTTTTGGTGAATCTATTGCTCTTTTCTGTTTCTGTGTCTAAAATTTCCATCATCTTTGTACAACTGCTGTAGCAGACAGTCACAAACCTCCATCATTCATCGCAACTCTCATCAGCTTTTCAACATCAAATAATGGCCCCATGGTTTGGTGGTTAACTCTGGTCATCAACGACATTTGAAACCTTAAGTAGAATTTCCAATCAGAATGCAAAGAACCACGTCAGATTCTACAAGGCACCTTGTCCTGGAAGTCTAATAATGAGGAGTGTAGCAGGGGTGATGGAATGCTTTTATGGAAGTGTATAGGTTTGGGGTCCAAGTGGATGAGGTGAGGAATATACTGGGCTTTGTATATTTTACCCCACTTTGGAACGTACTGCTAATAATTCCATGAATCCACTGCCCTAGAGTGGTACCTTATTGATGTGGGGAGTGTGTACAAGTGTGGAAGTACTATTGCAGACACCTATCCTGTATGATGCATACCGTTGAGGGCAAGTCCTTTTGTTTTTGCAACCTCAGTAGTTGATATTCTTCCACGTCTAGCCCCTACTCCTTTCAAAAGCTTGTGAACTCACCCACCCATTCATCTTCTCCAAACCCAGGTTCACTTATACACAACCCTGTAACTTGGGCATATGGTCCCTGCTCTAACTTTGTCACATCTTCACTATCTTTCTCTCCTCTCTCTCTCATACATACATACACACACACACACATACATATACTAAAATAATTATATCTTTATATATAAAAGTGAAGTTGTGTGCATGTCTGTCTCCTACGATTTAGATTCCTAACTACTCCCACATTTTGCGGTGCAGTTTAACCAAAACCGGGTATCTTATAGTCGTGATTCATATCGAACCTTTCTGGGTATTAGTGCGCGTCTACGATGAGTCTACGATTTAAAAAAAATTTACCATCATTTTTTCCCATTTTAATGCATTTTTTCGCTATTATATAAGGGAAGTAACTCTCTAAAAGTGTCTACGATGTGTCAACGATTTAAAAAAAAATTACCATCATTTTTTTCCATTTTTTTGCTATCTTTTGGCTATAACTCTCTAAAAATGCTTATATAGTTATTTCCCTTACAAACCCGAGCAACGCCGGGCGATACTGCTAGTAATTATATAAGGGAACAGGAAAAAAACCCTAATCCAACATGTTGTAAGAATATGGCAAAAAACATTATAAAACCACCTTTAGCTCCTGCAGAAATATTTTCACAGGAGCGAAAGGTGATTTTATAACGTTTTTTGGTGTATTCTTACAACATTATATATATAATTATTATTTTAGTATAATTTAACCACAAGATTTTATAGCCTGTTGGCAACTTGATATTATCATTTACATGATTTTATCCTGTGCTTGAGTGAAGTACATCAACATCAAAATAAATATCAAATGGAAATTGTAGTTGTGACACCTGTGCCGGTGGCACGTAAAAAGCACCATCCGAACATGGCCGATGCCAGTGCCGCATTGACTGGCTTCTGTGCTGGTGGCACGTAAAAAGCACCAACCGATCGTGACCGCTGCCAGCCTTCCCTGGCCCCTGTGCTGGTGGCACGTAAAAAGCATCCACTACACTCACGGAGTAGTTGGTGTTAGGAAGGGCATCAAGCTGTAGAAACATTGCCAAATCAGACTGGAGCTTGGTGCAGCCTCCTGGCTTCCCAGACATCGGTTGAACCGTCCAACCCATGCTAGCATGGAAAATGGACGTTAAACGATGATGATGATGATGATGATGATATATATATATTGTCAGAGATTCTGTATCATAATTAACTTTCTTATAACAAACCAAAGATTGAATCTTTACAAAGTCACTCAACCTGATACATCATCATCATCATTGAATGTCTGCTTTCCAACGTTATAAAACAGGAAGGCTACATTTAATAATGTAGTCATACATATGCTGTAAAACGAAAGTGCTTTTATGACCATACTTGGAAGACTTTTGCTCATATCTCCATGATTATGGATGACCTGGAGTCAATAGCGTAGCTAGTGTGTGTTACGCTTGGGGTGGCCCTTCTATTTGCCGCTCTTGGACCCCACACAAAAAACACATACTGCCTACAAAAGAAAGCCTAGGGTGGACCATATCTACCCCTCTCTGGCTACGCTAGTGCCTGGAGTTAAATCGCAAGACATTCTTAACAGTATCTCATCTAGTATGTCATGGCCATCAAGGAGCAGTCGACACATTTCTGAGTATTTCCGCAGCTGTGAGAACATCCAAAATCCAATGGTTGATGTTCTTCTTCTACCAAAGCAACAGTTTCGTTTCAGTGGTCGTTATTACTAGCTAGTGGATCCTTATTATCGAGTGTCCATACTGAAATGTTTTACTGTTCTTGATTTGGCTAACAGACCTTTATTTTCTCATATTTCGATCTTTTCATTTGTTCTATCTTTTACTCATTTGATAAGAATACTTCGTGATAACAGTAGTTCAAACGCGTTTATTAGGCGGAATATAAGCATTTGTGACATGCTCGCATTTAAAATATACTCTACCATAAAACATTCATCGAACCATTATAATGTTAAAGTAACTTCCCAGTAAAGATTCGAGTTGTTTGAAAGGTTTCGTTACACATCCTGAGACTCATTCAGAGAATGAACTAAACAGAATAGAAGAGGGCACGTGGGATAGAAAGTCGCTGAAGAGGTCAGTTCGAACGAAGCAGATCTATAATCACCATCTTTCGGATGTTATATGTAGGACTGACTACATTAGTCAGATACACACACACCCACACACACTCTCTCTCTCTCTCTCTGGGTGAAATTCGGTTGATATTTCGAACTAATCGATAGAAAGCGTAAATTCCCACTCGCTGACACGAACGAACTATTCATTTAATTCGCATTAAAATGATCTTGATTATCTCCCCATAAAAGTGTTTGCGTTATCTCCCCTGGGGTAAGATTCGCATGGATTATATCCCTTACCTTGTTTTCCTAAGATTAGGAAGCACACACACACACACACATTCACTCGTCCGCGTGCGTTCAGTTATACAGAGTTGATCAAAAGTCAGATGACAGTAAATCAAAACCATTTAATTCCAAGATTTATTTATGTTTAACAACTGAATGAATTTAATAAAAGCATCTAAATATGGAACATCATGAAAATTGTTCAAACTGAAGACCTTCTTGAGCAACACGTTTTTGCATTGGTGTCAATACAGAATTACAGATAGTATTGATGGAATTTTGATGTACTGTCGGGTGACTTTTGGCCGACCCTGTAGTACATAGTATATATACAGGTACAAAAGAGTAGTCGAATAAATACCATACAGTGTTGAGTTACACATGCCAGGCGAAATGCTTAGTGGTATTTCGTCTGTCTTTACATTCTAAGTTCAAATTCTGCCACGGTTAACTTTGTATTTCATCTTTTTGGGGTTGATAAATTAAGTACCAGTTGCATACTGAGTCAATCTAATCGACTGCCCCCTTCACCCTCCCCCAAAATTTCAGGCCTTGTGCCTAGAGTAGAAAAGATTATGTGACTGAAAGGATGATAAGCAAAGTTGACCTTGATGGTTTCTGATTTAGGCATTAAGCAAGGAATTTTGCAGGGAGGGGTTATTTAGTACCACCAACCCCTTGACTGCACTTTATTTACTTCACTGTACTTTATTTCATCGACCCTAAAAGGATAAAAGGCAAAGTTGACTTTGACAGGATTTGAACTTAGAACTTACAGAGCTGGAAGAAATACTGCAAGGTATTATTTCCAACACTTTTAATCATTCTAGCAGCTTGCTACCCTTGATTCTGTTACTAATGTTGATGATAAGGCTTTTTCACATAGACGTAAGGCCACATTTTGGTGTTGGGTAGAGTCAAAGAAATTGATTCCAAAACCTGACTGTTGCTATTGCTACCTTAACTCTTTTGTTACTGTATTTATTTTGAGATACTCTGTGTTCCTTTCAATCACTTTAACCCTTTAGCATTCTGATTATTCTGTAAAATGTAAAGCTTATGTATTCACACCATGTAAAATTAATCTTGCATCATTTCATGGCTTTGAGATTTCAATGATGTGATTGTTTATTTTTAAAATGACACAATAAGATAGCTATGAATGACCATATCTGACTAGTTTGAACATTAAATAGGTAGAATATTTTGGCCGGATATGGCCGGTTTAAACACAAAAGGGTTAAATATGACAAAGAATTTAGTAAAATAACTTGGTTATCATTAAGCTAGTGATAGGAACATAAATTGTGACTAAGGTTTGGTGGAAGATTTTAATTCAAAACTTATGAAAACAAGACATTTGTACCACAGAGCCAGAGCCAGTTTCAGCCGGGTTGGTAATGAAAGGTTTAAGGCAGTTGCCTGTGGTACTCACAGATCTAGGGACCCAATTCTGCTCTATGTAGTTGAGATTTGCTGTCAATTAATAAATACTAAAGGGCTCAGTGCACTGATCTGCCTGAGGACTGCATGGGTTTAGTGGTGTCCATCACAACAGAATTGAGATCTTAAAACCAAGGTGCCATATAAAAAGCATTGGTGTGGGTGCTAGTGCCACATAAAATCTACCAGTGCTGGTGCCACATAAAAAGCACTGATACTGGTGCCATGTAGAAAGCACTCAGTATACTCTGTGAAGTGTTAGTGTTAGGAAGAGTATCCAGCTGTATAAACCAAGCCAAAACAGATTATGGAACCTGATGTGGCCCCTGGACTTGCCAGTTCCTGTCAAGCCATCCAACCAATGCCAGCATGGAAAACAGGCATTAAATGTTGATGCTGATGATGATGTATGCTATGGCTTGCTGTCAATAAATAAGTATTCCTTTCTATTCTAGGCACAAGGCCTGAAATTTTTGAGGAGGGGGCCCCAGTCAATTAGATCGACCCCTAGTATGCAACTGGTAGCTAATTTATCGACCCCAAAAGGATGAAAGGTAAGGTCTATGTCTGTTGTGGCTTGCTGTCAATAAATAAATAAATACTTTAGGGCCAGAGCATTGATTTGCTTGGTGATCTTATGTAACTAAGGATCCAATTCTGATCTATGTATGCTCTGGCTTGCTGTCAATAAATAAATAAATACTTTAGGGCCCAGTGCAGTGATTTGCCCAGGGACCTATAATGCAGTTGAGATGAATTGATTATTGCTAATTTTATCAATCCTAGAAGAATGAAAGATGAAGTGAACCTTGGCAGGATTTTAACTCAGAATCTAAACGAACTTAACTAATGAACTGCGAAGCACAAACTAAATACTAAAGTCAAAGCCAGTAGATGTATGAGTAGTTGTTATTACCAGGAGATGTAGTACAAGTGAATCAAGTCACTGGGCCTTTGGTGGTGGTGGTGGTGGTGGTGGTGGTGGTGGTGGTGGTGCTGCTGCTGTTGTTGTTGTTGTTGTTGTTAAGCAACAAGACAGGTAAGGGTGATTAGGTGATGATCTAGGGTTTAGGGGCGGGAAAAAAAGAAAAAAACTTTGGTTGTCTTGTTGTAGTCGAGGGATCTTCGTTGACACCCAACACCACTGGGAGGTGGCCCTCGAAGTCGCTGGAAATGGAAATCTCCAGGTCCAAATTCTTGAACGGCTGCTGCTGCTACTACCACCACCTCCACCACCACCACTACTACTACTATTACTACTGATACTGA
The DNA here is from genome assembly GCF_006345805.1 of Octopus sinensis. Classification (NCBI taxonomy): domain Eukaryota; kingdom Metazoa; phylum Mollusca; class Cephalopoda; order Octopoda; family Octopodidae; genus Octopus; species Octopus sinensis. Next base: position 11,602,744 of record NC_043000.1, on the reverse strand, counting down.
TAATTAATAGCTAGCCACTTTGGACAGAGCGTACCAAACAGGTAATTGCGGACTGTCCCTCAGTTCAAGGCTATCATTATATTAGAGTGTAGATAAAAACTAAATGACAAGATCAGGGCTAACATACTTCTTGTAATGAGTCATGACTTTTTAATTCATTTATAATGCACACATGGTGAAGAGAAGGTCACTATCATTTGCATAATGTTTAATTCAGAGCAAGAAATACAGATATTATCACATTAAAATTTACTGTAAATAAAGTGTGAACAATGCATGCCGGAGGAAAGAGTTAGAGAAAGTTGTGGCGAAAGGGTCAGCAGAAGTTCGCCATTACCTTTACTGTAAATAAAGTGTGAACAATGCAGTAAGGGAGTGAGTCTCATCTTTGGTAAGTGTGGTGACAAATCCAAACATGTTTCAGCCTATTTAGGTCTTATCAGCGATGATACTTTGAAGCAAAAGGAGTGGTAACCTCAGAGTCAAGTAAAATGCATGATCTAGGGATTGAGAAGAGCAACAACGCCTGGTTTCATGTACATATCACCAAGATGGTGACAATGTGCAGGTGAATAAAGGTGGCGAGCTGGCAGAAACGTTAGCATGCTGGAGGAAAGAGTTAGAGAAAGTTGTGGCGAAAGGGTCAGCAGAAGTTCGCCATTACCTTCTGCTGGAGCTTAGGTGTTTCACTCATAAACATACATATCGCCCAGTCTGAGATTCAAACCCACAATCCCTCAACCGCGAGTCCGCTGCTCTAACCACTAGGCCGTGTGTCTCCACAAAGACAGGAGAGATATGCAGTGATATATATATATGGAATATTCTAGAGGGTTTGGTACCGAACTTTGGCATCAAGAGTTATACCAATCTCCAAATGGGACATCACTGCTTTGTTCCAATGGTCCAACCACTCCCGTCTAGTGTGAGAACAAGTCTCTTTTGGCAAACCGCTAAGTTATGGGGACATAAACACACCTACACTGGTTGTCAAGTGGTGGTGGTGGTGGTGGTGGGGACAAACACAGGCACAAAGATACATACACACACACACTCTTTTACTCTCTTTTACTCTTTTACTTGTTTCAGTCGTTTGACTGTGGTCATGCTGGAGCACCATCTTTAGTCGAGCAAATCGCCCCCACGACTTATTCTTTGTAAGCATAGTACTTAATTTATTGCTCTCTTTTGCTGAACTGCTAAGTTATGCGGATGTAAACACACCAGCATTGGTGGGGACAAACACAGTCACACAAAACATATATATACACACACACACACACACATATATATATATATATTATATATATATATATATATATATATATATATATATATATATATATATAATATATATATATATATCTATATATATATTATATATATATATATATATATATTATATATATATGACAAGCTTCTTTCAGTTTCCGTCTACCAAATCCACTCACAAGGCTTTGGTCAACCCGAGGCTATAGTAGAAGACACTTGCCCAAGTGCCACCCAGTGGGACTGAACCCAGAACCATATGGTTCGTAAGCAAGCTACTTACCACACAGCCACTCCTATACCTATATATATATATATCATATATATATATATATTAGAAAAATTGAGGTAATCAGATCAGATGGTTCATATTTGTAGATATTTATTTATATATTACATTTTTTTTACATATATATCATATCATTCGGATTAGCGCTTGCTCCCATTCTAGTGGGTTTTCAAATCAAATCAGTTGTGGGTAGTTTGAACCTTTTTATAGTTTCGTAGTAGTGGGTGAGGAGGAAGTGAGACAGAGAGAAAATATGTGTGTATGTGTGTGTGTGTGTGTGCGTGTGCGTGTGTGTGTGTGTGTGTGTGCGCATTTATATCTGAGAGTGAAGAAGTGTTATTTCCGTTGGTCTGCTGGACCCCCTGTGGTTTTATAAGAACTTTGGCCGTCCATTTCAATGTCACTGAGTGTGTGTTGTGCATAGGTTGGCCTGGCAAATGTCATTTGGGGTCACACTTTCTATGATCATTCTGTGGAGGTGTGTGGAGGTATATATATATGATGATGATATATATATATATATATATATAATTATATATATATATATATATAATAAATTAAAAAGGGTGGCTTATTAGCAATTAGAACCCAAAGGCGAAATTAATAGAAGTCACAAAAATGACAGAAGGTACTGACTAGCACCGCTTTTGCTAAAAATAAGAGTTAAACTAACTGAAAGCCACAAACACACCGTCTTAAGTGACTGACAAAGGGAGGTAAGTCCCCAGCATACACAGCTGGATTGGGATTTGGGATTTTGATGTAGACCATCTTAATTCCTGATCAGCAGTTCTTAATGCCTAGGGTTAAACTTGACTACCTCTGTCAGTCTGATAAGAAAAACCATTGAAAACATGTGCTGATTTCCAAAATGGTAAAAGTATAAACAACAAATTAAAAAGGGGTGGCTTATTAGCAATTAGAACCTAAGGGTAGAATTAAAAGAGGGTCCTCACTTGCACCACTATACATATATATTAAGGAAATGATAAGGGATTGGGAGTTGTGGTGATTTGCTGTACTTGAGATGTGACAAGCTAAGCAAAATAGCTATCATCCATACAAATAGGCTTGTCCTTTACAGGTGCCAGTGGTATATAAAATGCATTTATGCTGGTGCTGTGTAAGTGCACCCATACCTATTCCTTTACTACCCACAAGGGGCTAAGCACAGAGAGGACAAACAAGGTCAGACACATGGATTAAGTCGATTATATCAACCCCAGAGCGTAATTGGTACTTATTTTATTGACCCCGAAAGAATGAAAGGCAAAGTCGACCTCGGCAGAATTTGAACTCAGAACATAGCACAGCAGACGAAATACCACAAAGCATTTCGCACAGCGTGGTAACGGTTCTGCCAGCTCTCCGCCTTATATGTGCACCCATACCAGTGGCGTGAAAAGGCACCCAGCACATTCTGTAAAGTGGTTGATGTTAAGAAGGGCATCCAGCTTAGAAACCATGCCGCAACAGACAACTGGAGTGTGGACAGCTCCTTGGCTGACCAGTTCCTGTCAAACAATCCAGCTCATGTCAGCATGGAAAATGGACGTTGAATGATGATAATGATGATGATGATGATGATGAATGTATATATATATATATGATGATGATGATGATATATATACATATTTAATAGATAGATTGATAGATAGATAGATAGATAGATAGATAGATAGATAGATAGATAGATAGATAGATAGAGATAGATAGATAGATAGATAGACAGACAGACAGACAGACAGACAGACAGACAGAAAGAAAGATAGATAGATAGATAGATAGATAGATAGATAGAGATAGATAGATAGATAGATAGATAGATAGATAGATAGATAGATAGATAGATAGATAGATAGATAGATAGACAGACAGAAAGATAGATAGATAGATAGATAGATAGATAGATAGATATATAGATAGATAGATAGATAGATAGATAGATAGATAGATAGATAGATAGATAGATAGATTGAGAGGGAGAGAGAGAGATACACATATGTGTAATTATATAATTATATGCATGTTTGTACATGCACACAACACACACACACATTTCTCCCTTTCTCCCTATCTGCTTTGTCCATGTATTTGTCTTTGCATCTGTTAATCCTCCCTCTCACCCTCCTCCTTTTCCAAGTGATAGTCCAAGGTGACTATCTTGTAGGATGAACTGATTGCCTCTCAGCAATGGTCAGCTTCGCCCACCATACAGCTTTTCTATTTTTTTTTCTTTTTCCTTTGCTGCTGCAGCCACTCAGCAGAGTAACATTGCCTTTGCCATCTTTATTAAATGTCAGTGCAAGATATATAGATGTTTTAACAAGGAAAGACAGAGTCCATTGATTGTGTAGCCATGTTTTACTGTGTGTGTGTGTGATGAGCTACTTCCCTATGTATGTGGAACATGTGTTTCTCTGTGTGTGTGTGTGTGTGTGTGTGTGTGTTATAACATGCTTGTAAGAGTATATGTATAAAGCTATGCTAGAGTGTACATGTGTGTGTGTTTGTGTGTGAATATTCATGTGTGTGTCTGTGTGTGTGTATATTTACGTGTGTGTGTATGAGTGCGTGTGAATATTTGTGAGTGTGTGAATATTTATGTGTGTGTGTGTGTGTGTGCATGTGTGTGTGTGAATATTTACGTGTGTGTGTGTGAATATTTGTGCGTGTGTGAATATTTATGTGTGTGTGTGTGTGTGTGTGCATGTGTGTGTGTGAATATTTACGTGTGTGTGTGTGTGAGTGTGTGAATATTTGTGCGTGTGTGTGAGTGTGTGTGTGCATGTGAATATTTGTGTGTGTGTGTGTACATGTGTGTGTATGAATAGTTATGTGTGAATGTTTATCTGTGTGTGTGTGTGTGTGTGTGTGCACGCGTGCGTGTGTCCATGTGTGCATGTGAATATTTGTATGTGTGAATATTTATGCGTATGTGTGTGTGTGAATGTGTGTGTGAATATTTATGTATGTGTGTATGTGTGTATTTGTGTGTATGTGAATATTTGTGTGCATGCGTGTGTGTGAATATTTATGTGTGTGTGTGTGCATGAATGCAGATGTTTATATTTATGTGTGTGTGTGTGTGTGTGTGTGTGTGTGTGGTGTGTGTGTATTTGTCAGTGTTGTGCATACACCTTTGTGAATTTGTTAGTGTGTGTGGTGTATTACATACGTGTGTGTGTATGTTTAAATATATGGTTGTATGTGTATCTTCATGTGCATTAATGTTTATATGTAAGTGTATAAACACACACAAACACACACATACACCCAGAGATGTTAATGAGTGTATGGTACACATGGCTGTGTGTGTGTGTTTGTGTGTGTATGTGTGTGTGTGTGGCATGCTTGCCTTTCAGTGAGTGTTGGTGTAAGTGTATATATCTGCCTATCTATCAGTCTGTTTATTTATCTATCTGTCTGTCTATCTATCTATCTATCTATCTATCTATCTATCTATCTATCTATCTATCTATCTATCTATCTATCTATCTATCTATCTATCTATCCATCCATCTATCTATCTATCTATCTATCCATCCATCTATCTATCTATCTATCTATTTATCTATCTATCTATCTGTCTATCTATCTATCTATCTATCCATCCATCTATCTATCTATCTATCTATCTATTTATCTATCTATCTATCTTTCTATCTATCTATCCATCTATCCATCTCTCTCTCTCTTTCTATCTATCTATCTATCTATCTATATATATATATATATATATATATATATATATTCTGTATGTATGTATGTATGTATGTATGTATGTATGTATGTATGTATGTATGTATGTATGTGTCTACATCATATTAATGAAATTATAAGCATATGAATGGTTGTGTGTGTCTGTGTGTATCTGTATATGAATAAGGTGACACAATGGCCGCCACCCTACCCTAAGGCTGTACAGGGGTTCGTGCTGACCTTTTTTCTTATTTTATCTCCCCACCACTGCGACTGTAACAAAAACATACAAACGGCAAATCACTGGTTCCTATCAGTCTTATATTATCACTGGAATTTTTGACACGACTTAGAATTACAGTCGATGTTTCAGGCTTGCAGACGACATTTTGTCAGGCGACATTTCTTACTTACTGACAAAGACACCTCAGACCTTATACCCCACTCTGTCCCCCTCTCTCTCTCTACCTCCTTTCTCTTTCTATCTTACTATGTCTTCTCTTTTTCAATCTCTCTCTCTCTCTTAGTATGTCTTCTCTTTCTCTTGCTCACCCACTCTCTCTCTCTCTCAATGTATCTACGATTTCTCTCTCTCTCTCTCTCTCTCTCTCTCTCTCGGTATGTGTATTCTCTTTCTCGCTCCCCCTTTCTCACCATGTATCTGCTCTTTCTCACTCTCTCTTTTTCTCTCTTCACTATCTCTCTCTCTCTCTCTCTCACTATATATCTTTTCCTCACTCTCTGTATCTGTCTGTCTGTCTCTCTCACACGCACACGCACACACACACACACCACACACACACACACACACACACACACACACACACACACACTATGTATCTTCTCTTTCGCCCTATCCCTTGTCTTTTCCCGCCTTCCCAGTCCACTAATTTATTCTCTTTTCTCATCTCTCTATCTCACTTCCTCATTCCTTTTGTCATTCTCTAATTTTGTCTCTCTTTTTCTTTCCTTTAATTTCTTCAGTTAACTCTCTTTTTCTCCCTCTTTCTCCCCATCTCTCTCTCTCTCTCTCTTTCTCTGTTTATATCTCTTTCTCCTATTGCTTTTATTTCTTTTTTAATGTTTTGTTTATTTCATTTTTGTTTTACTATTTCTGTTTTTTCCCCCAAGGTTTCTGTCTTTCACGCACTCACAATCTCACCCTCTCTTTCTATCACATTTTCTCTCTATCAAGCTATCTATCTCCCTTCCGCGCGCTTAAATTTTCTCTCTCACCCTTTCTTTTACTTACTTTCTCTCTCTCTCCCTCTCTCTCTCTCTCTCGGTTACTACAAACTATCTTTCATACTTATACTTTCTCTCTCCCTTTATACTCTTTTTTTTCACACGCACATATACACATAAGTATGAGCACACACACGCACACGCACACGCATATACAAACGTACATACACTTTTGTATAAACTCAACTCACTCTCTTTTGCATGTACACACACACACTCATTCCATTCACACATGCTTCCTTTTACATAGACTTCCTTTTACACGTTTTGTATTCGTTCTCACACTCACAGACAATACTTTTACTAATCTCTTGTCCATTCTCTTAGCGATATATATATATATATATATATATATATATATATATATATATATATATATATATATATATATATATATATATATATAGATAGATAGATAGATAGATAGATAGATAGATAGATAGATAGATAGATAGATAGAAAGAGGGGGAGATACAGATAGACTACGTTCTCACTGTGATTGTTGTATGTTGTTTAGCTCCAAATCAGGTCTGTTCTGATTGAAAAGACCTATGTTCAAAGACGTTACCACCATGACCATCTCGTCTTTTTTGAATAGCATAAAGGCTTCAATATCCAATGCGTCCATCCAGTTTTTTAGATGATAGGATATCATCTTTGGAGAATTAGGTGTTAGTTCTAACAGGTCAAGAAACCACGTAGAGAAATTTTCTTATAGAATCTTTTCCTGTTCTCTCTCTTTCTCTCTCACTTTCCTCTTTCCTCTGTGTTCCACGCACAGACACACACACGCACGCAACTGCTCCAAAAAAGCTCAAAGACACTTTTAATTACATAAACTCACACACATATACTTTGCAATTTGCTTTCTTTGTCTGATACACATACAAATGATGAACTCGTCTACTAGAACACACACACATCCTTTCTACTGGAAGCAAAAGGCCTCAAATTTTGGGGGAAATGGATTAAGTCGATTACATCAATCCCCAGTAAATAACCGGTACTAATTTTACTGACTCCGAAAGGATGAAAAGCAAAGTCGACCTCGGCGGAATTCGAACTCAAAATGTAATGGTAGAAGAAATACCTATTTCTTTACTACCCACAAGGGGCTAAACACAGAGAGGACAAACAAGGACAGACAAACGGATTAAGTCGATTATATCGACTCCAGTGCGTAACTGGTACTTATTTAATCGAACCCGAAAGGATGAAAGGCAAAATCGACCTCGGCGGAATTTGAACTCAGAACGTAACGGCAGACGAAATACCTATTTCTTTATTACCCACAAGGGGCTAAACATAGAGGGGACAAACAAGAACAGACATTGGTATTAAGGGTGGTGGTTCAGAACTCTTGGTATATGATAACTTTTATGAAGGAATGAAAACTTATATTCTGAAGACTGTCTCTCTCTCTCACATACACATGCAAACAAACACACACACACACACACGCACTCACACACATACACACACATACCTATATATATATATAGGTATATATATATATATATATAGAGAGAGAGAGAGGTATATACACACACATATACACATGCATATATATATGTATGTTTGTGTATATATGCATATGCGTGTATATATATATGTGTGTGTTGTGTGTGTGTGTGTGTGTGTGTTTGTGTCTTCTTGTCTTGAAACTGTGCAATAGTTGTAAACGGTTTGTGTTACTGCCATACAACGGTATCATTCATTTCCAATCTCTCGAGGAAACATGTCCAACCAATGGGAAAATATTACCTTCCTTGGAAACAGATATGAGACTTGGCAACAAGAAGAGCATCTGACTGTTGGAAATCAGTCTCAAGAAATTCTGTTTGACTTGTGCAAACGTGGAAATGTGGACATTAAAATGATGATGATTTCATATGCATATACATACATGTGTGTGTGTACACATATATGTATCTGTATATACATGTATGTATATGTATATACAGTTAATCCAAACATGAAAGCACAAAAAAACACAACAACGCGAGGACGTGGAACAAATATAGTATTATTGGACGCTCAGGAAAGAAGGAGGGTTTAACGTTTCGAGCGGAACTCTTCGTCGGAAACATAGGAGAAGGAAAGATCCAGAGAAGGGAATACATATGTATTGCAAAGTGCGCTGAATAACCAGTTGGAGGAGGCAACTTCCCGGAATTAAAATAGCAGTGTCATTCTGGTCTGTTGGTCGTGCAATTCTTCTTCCTAAATCCACCTGTTGATCAGCTTCTCACTTTTCTAGGACCATACAAGCAATAGAAAGGAGTGATAGATAGATTTACTTGTCACCCTTTTTTATATATATATATATATATATATACTAGCAGTATCGCCCGGCGTTGCTCGGGTTTGTAAGGGAAATAACTATATAAGCATTTTTAAAGAGTTATAGCCAAAAAATAGCAAAAAAATGCATTAAAATGGAAAAATTTTTTTTAAATCGTTGATTCATCGTAGACATTTTTAGAGAGTTACTTCCCTTATATAATAGCGAAAAAATGCATTAAAATGGAAAAAATGATGGTAATTTTTTTTTTAATCGTAGACTCATCGTAGACGCGCGCTAATACCCAGAAGGGCTCGATATGAATCACGACTATAAGATACCCGGTTTTGGTTAAACTGCACCGCAAAATGTGGGAGTAGTTAGGAATCTAAATCGTAGGAGACAGACACACAACTTATATAAAGATATATATAAATGACTACGTTGCTTGCACATTTCCATTCCAGTGGGGTACTTTAGTCTTCAGTCAGACCTCAATAATATAATACAAGTAGAAGGTGCGTATGTGCACATACTCTTCTCTCTTCTGTAGTTCAACAAGAATATTTTCAACACCAAGGGACTTGTTCTTAAAAGAACGGATCGTTGATGGATCTTTCTCAAAGGCTGATGGTAGACTGAGGTTATGCATCAAAGGAAATTCAGGCACGTTATCAAAGACGATGTGATCGGCAGTAGAGTTCTGAACAAGTTGTGTTCAAATATTTGCATCACCTCAGCCCGGTACTTTTCAGACCCTTCAGAATTGTTAAACCATCAGATGTTTTTCAGACCACATTGATGGTCTGCGCGTCGCAACTCTAGGGCTATCTCTCTTCCCAGATTCCTTATTATTCAGACTGAGGCTGTGAGGTTCCCAGTTTCCATGTGTAGCCACGAGGAAGCACAATGGAAGCTTTGAAGATGGAGAAACTCGTACCAATCGTTTTTTAAACCTTCGTTCAAAAGTCTAACTAGTTGCACTAGATGTAATCAGAGATCCCAATTATGCACGCAGTATTTGCTAACTACAAACATTAACGCTAACACTCACTTAAGCACAATTGTACCCGATGCTTCTCACATCTTATGAATCTATTGGGTTGTCCGGAAAGTTCGAGCCGATTTATAGCAGCTTAACTTTCGACTTATTTTAGAACATGGCTGAGTCCATAAAATAGGATTTGATTACACCTCCATTTAAAGCACAGTTTAAGCTATCTTTTCGTGGAAGAAGATTTATGTTCCTATAACCTAGATAAGAAAGTTCATTTTCGGCACTTGATGCTTTGGGAACCAGACAAAAATTGCTGCAGCTCAGCTGGGATGTGTTACCCCACCCTCCATATTCACCAGATATTGCTCTTTCGCATTTCCACTCATTCAGGTCTCTGCAGAATAGTCTTGATGGTAAAAATTTCAATTCCTTGGATGACGTAAAAAGATACCTTGATGAATTCTTTGCCTTGAAACCACCTCAATTTTGGGAAGAGGGTATTTTCAAGTTAAAGGAAAGATGGAGACGCATTGTGCAACAAAATGGTTCATATTTGGTTGATTAAAAATGTAATGGCAAGTATTTTACGGACCTTTTTCTTTCCTTTAAAAATCGGCATGAACTTTCCGGACAACCCAATACCTCTCTCCCTAGCTATCTCCTACTTAGCTAACTACACACATGGTGGAAGTAAACTCGCGACCGAGGAAAATCATTTCCTAAAGTCAGTTTGTCCGTGCAAACGTTTCAAGAGTCCAAAAAGTTCCTGTGCATGAATTTGTTTGGAGTGGATTAAGTGCTGCACAGCACTGAACTCACTTTTCTGCACCATCAGCAATAACACCAGTGGCATAACAGAGATTGAGACGAGAAGTAACCAATTGCACTTCAGGTTTTCTTTTCATATATAAGGCGCAGGAGTGGCTGTGTGGTAAGTAGCTTGCTAACCAACCACATGGTTCCGGGTTCAGTCCTACTGCGTGGCACCTTGGGCAAGTGTCTTCTGCTATAGCCCCGGGCCGACCAATGCCTTGTGAGTGGATTTGGTAGACGGAAACTGAAAGAAGCCTGTCGTATATATGTGTATATATATATATATATATATGTGTGTGTGTTTGTGTGTCTGTGTTTGTCCCCCAAGCATTACTTGACAACCGATGCTGGTGTGTTTACGTCCCCGTCACTTAGCGGTTCGGCAAAAGAGACCGATAGAATAAGTACTGGGCTTACAAAGAATAAGTCCCGGGGTCGATTTGCTCGACTAAAGGCGGTGCTCCAGCATGGCCGCAGTCAAATGACTGAAACAAGTAAAAGAGTAAAAGAGTAAAAGAGTATGAGTTTACCTTCTAGAAGGAATTTCTAATAACTACTAGGGGTTCCGCACTCCTAGTAGTTCACACGTTAATTAATAGAGACCCTAACAAGGACCTGAGAATAATAATGGCTAAGAGGGGTTTCCACTATCAGATGAAGTTTAAAGTCATACCCAGGACATACATTCATACATGCGTACGTACTTGCATACATACATATTTCGTACTCTCAATTATATCTCCTTTAGGCTTTATGCTTTTCATACATTTTAAAATCTGACCTCAGAAGACAATGACTGTTTAAAACTTCCTGTATTTATCGTTATTCACTTTTTTACATTTCCTATATGCATTGAGTTCTAATACATAACCATTTAACTGGCAATCAATTGGATTATGACAAATAGAGGATATTTTCGGTTTGAACGGCAGTTTTTTAAAATAATTTCCACGTAACTAAACACTTTTAAACTTCGTATACTGGTAGAATGTGTTTACAAAACATCTATTTCTCCTGGCTTTATTGAGAAAATTCTATAGTTTGTAAGATATTTAATGTTTTTTTTCTTCAATTTCTGCAATTTCAACAAATCAATGACGTCTATTGAGGTGAAAAATTCTGTGCCGTATGAAAATGTCCCTCGTTTAAGAAACAGATTGGGTTTATTTACATTTCTGAAGAAAAAAAAAATACCCTTCCCCCCACCCCTAACCCTAACCCTAACCCTAACTAACCTTAACCCTAAAACAGATTGAAATGCAATAGCTCGATAGTAGGGTCATAATTATGGGTGACAATTTCATATGACACCGCTAGAAAAAACTGCCTTTCAAACCGAAAAGATCCCAAATAGAAATTCACAAAGGTACTTCATGTCACTCATATGTTTTTTTCAATAATAATCTGTAAGATTATATTTTAACCCGTTCATCAAGTTACACGTTTGTTTATCTGATTATCGTCTCAATTACATCTATTAATTTTCACTTTCTTAATCTTAGCTCTCTTACAGTTTCACACACCAATTCTATTAATTCTGAATTTCGTTTTAGTTGTAGCTCTCATGGGTCTCCTGCTACATTCAATCACAGATTTACTTTTAATCACAGTTTACTTTTAGAATTAGACAGCATAGGCGAACTCACCATTATCTTTAACAATTAACCGTGTTGCTTATTGCTTAGTTTTCACACCTCACATTCATCATTATCCTGTAAGTCTCCACCCCAAACTAACACATAACTGTTCTCTATAAACAATTAAGACCTCCCATCTCCTACTCTTCTCTTTCTTTCTACCTTCGTTACTTGCAATAAACCTAAACATGCGAACAGTTTCTAATTTTCAATTAAAGTTCGACGAAATCTATCCGAGAGAAAATTAGAGTGAATATTTGTCACATTCAATTCGTTAAAAAGAAATTATTTACTCTGCTACAATAGAATAGACTTCCTTTTTTTTTTCTAGCTTGTAGCTTTGTTTTAACGAACAAATAATTTCTATATTAAGTAAGCATCTGTTTAATAAACCATTGTTCTAAAATGCTGAAACCAAGAATAGGGATATCTACTAAGAACATTGTCATTCCCATTTGGAAAAAATACCTGAAGTACTTAATGGGAGGAAAAAACTGTTCTTTGACGTTGAAGACGAAGTTACTTAACCTTTGTTCTCGATAAAAGGGCAACAATTCGAATACATCCAAATTTGGCTTCAAAAGCGCGCGCGTACGCACACACACACATGCAGACAATGCATATACGCCACAAACACACGCACATACATGCACACTCACCAATAAAGTACCCCAGCTTTTTAAAGGTGAAGTATCTTTATTAATTTAAAACCCACTAAAACAAAAAAATAAATAAAATAGGTAAAATAAAATAAAATAAACAAATGTTACCAGAAGAAACTTAACACCAAATTTCCGGAAATTAAAAGTTCGAAAATACAATTAGATGACACCCAAATTCTTTGCAAAACACACGACTTTACTTTTACCGACTCTTATATGCCTCTGTTGTGAATTAGAATAGATATCCAAGGCCAGAAGATTATGCGTGATTTGTGTAGTGATGATAGAAGTAAAACTCTTACACCGTAACAACCATACTTTACATTTAAGAACCATAATTTACAAAAACAGATTTTTTTTTCTTTTTACTTCTTTCAGTCATTTGACTGCGGCCATGCTGGATCATCGCCTTTATTCTTTGTGATCCTAGTACTTATTCTATCGGTCTCTTTTGCCGAACCGCTAAGTTACGGGGACATAAACACACCAGCACCGGTTGTCAAGCGATGTTGGGGGGGGGGACAAACACAGACATACAAACATATACACACATATACATATATACACATATATACATATATACGACGGGCTTCTTCCAGTTTCCGTCTACCAAATCCACTCACAAGGCTTTGGTCGGCCCGAGGCTATAGTTGAAGACACTGGCCAAAGGTGCCACGCAGTGGGACTGAACCCGGAACCATGTGGTTGGTAAGCAAGCTACTTACCACACAGTCACTCCTATGGATAATTATTAATAAACATATATTTAATAAAATCATTCCAGAACTCAAGGAAGTAACATTGTTATCATTAAGGAATAACACCATTTCAGTTATTAGAATGGCTCAGAGCTATTCTAAAATTTAAAACAGATTGGTACAATTTGAAATGAAAAATGGCTACTACTCGGTCATTAAAACATTACTTATCAACGATCTTAATTTCACCAGAGCGGTCGCAGATATTACAGTTTTCGAAATAAATTTTATGATAAATGTACGAAAAACTATTAAGAATTTTAATAACTGTGTGAATAAAAAGCTGTCTTATATTTATTTTAGTGTTAACATGGGCTCCACAACTCTGCTGAAAATAGCGAACTTATAGAAACATATGTTCTAATTTAAAAGTAAATTTCCCAAACTCGAAGGCGACCTTTACGCAGACAATATTCTCTTAGTTCTGAATAATTGTAACAAATAACTTTAGAAAACTTCTACAGATACTAATCTTTCTACCACTCATTTTATGAATGCAGTTTTAATTCTCCGTAACTCTCTGTTTCTCCCTCTGCCCTATCGTAAAACAAAAGAAAATTTAAACTATATACCCCAAATAACAAACAATTCAAAGAGTATTAATTTAGTTTGAAAATATTTCACTTACGTGGCAAATATCTGAAACTAGAAAGAAATATTGACGAACTTTTCTAATTATTATAATAATTCTCTTTCCAGAAATGACTTCAAAAAGAAAATTACGTACGTTGAAAATATTATAATTACAGCCCATATAAATAGGAAAATGGAATTTACGTGGTATAATCCTCCTTTTAAATTTTACTATTATAAACTCAATCGCAAATATGTTATCCAGACTTTTTACATAACATGTATTAATCACATATCTTCAAATATCTTTAATAAAACCCCAATAAAATCTACTTCACAACTTCAATTTTTTTCACACGCATGTATCAAACCAACTTTGTAATTTCAATAAGCCCTCAACTAACCTGACTACAAATAACTGCAATTGTATGATCCCTATCAACTGCCCCATAGATTCCAAATGTCGAGATAAATGTATAATATAGCACTGCGCGATACAGATTAATAATACATCTAAAGCATACGTATATGGAATTTACTTCACATCCACAAAAATTTCGTGCCAACTAGAAACAAGTTTTGAAACACGTACAAAAAAAATTTTCAAATCTCTCTCCGGTTTCCTTTTGAGCTATGGAAAATAAAAACGTAATATAACTTTAAACAGAACATTCTAACAAGACTAACAGCTTATTCTAGAAGTAAACTGATATGAAACTCATGCACAATTTCGAAATTATTTTCAACAAAGCACCAATTCGCTACAGATATTCAGAAAGAATATCAACTCAAAATATACAATCATTTTAGATATTATATATATATATCTATATATATATATATATATCTATATATATATAATATATATATATATATATATATATATATATATATATATATTATATATATATATATATATATATATATATATATTCACAAATAGATAAAACAATAACGGAACGAGTTTGATTGATTCATTCTTTTAATTAGTGTAACACACCTATTTACGCTTATTTTTTTTTTAGCATTAATCTCTTCTTACCTCTTATGCTAAAAAATATCTCGAGTTAGATTAGAACCCTTTGTATCCTTTATAGTTCCGACATCGAAAACCCTTGATTTATATGACTATACGTGTATAGATTTGAGAGTATATACTTCTGACTCATTTGCGCGCCCGCACACATATGTATGTATGTATGTATGGATGGATGGATGGATGGATTAACAAATGAAGAATCGATTCGCTGGTTTTAATCTTATTCCACGGTTTACAATTGTTTCGATAACGTATGGTCGACAAACCAAGCAGCGAAACGGTCACATCGATCATATAATATATATTACATAATGATTGACCGACAGACATTTATTCATAACGCTCGGGAACAAATAAATATCATACACACATACATACATACATACACACATACATACACATACATACATACATACACATACATACATACATACATACATACATACATACATACATACATACATACATACATACATACATGGTGGCTGCCCCCTCGTTATCGAGTATGGCTATTGCACGAAGCTTAATCAATGTTGTTATCGTGCAATGCCTGTGCAAGAAGATTTTTTTAAAGTGAGGAAAGGCTGTGCACTGAGTCAATCCCACTCACTAAGCAACAGCAGCCATAATCCGAAAAGAAGAACAAGTCAACATCATCGGTAACCACTGAGCCGCAGGTTTTATGTTGGAGTTATCCCAGTTACCTAAGTTACTTTCTCCTAGAAGGATGCCTTAACAAAGGCTAGGAGTCCTTCAATCCTAATGGTTTAACCGCGCGATCGGGTATTCAGTCCGATTATTTCTATGTCCCCGCGCATGATACAGCCTTAAGACATACATACATACATACATACAATGAAGAAGGAATTTGTCTAATAGTGATGAATACATATAAGCAAACACATACGTATTTAGTCTTCTTAATAACACCCTTCTGTATTTATTCTTTGAATATTTTTAAAATTCAAAACAATAAAATCCAAAATCTCAATTCTGATAAAACAGTGACGATAGCGATACTACATGTATTTATCTTTATTCATTTCCTCACACTTCTTTCATTAAGTTTTAGCAGATAACAACTTAACAGACAATCAATTAATTATTACAAACTCAAATTCATTAAGGTGTTTCATATCACTCCTTATTACAATAGCAATTACGCCAGTACTTATCTGGTTACGTGTTCGTTGACTTATCTTCTCAATTACATCAATAATCTTTCGCTTTCTTTAATCTTTGCTTCTTACGGCTTCACATACCAACTCCATTGATTATCATTTCAATTTAATTATAGCTCCTATGCGCTCTACCTACATTCAGTCATAGTTTGTTTTTTTAATTACCATTTACTTTAAGGTGGAGGCGCAATGGCCCAGTGGTTAGGGCAGCGGACTCGCGGTCGTAGGATCGCGGTTTCGATTCCCAGACCGGGCGTTGTGAGTGTTTATTGAGCGAAAACACCTAAAAGCTCCATGAGGCTCCGGCAGGGGATGGTGGTGATCCCTGCTGTACTCTTTCACCACAACTTTCTCTCACTCTTACTTCCTGTTTCTGTTGTACCTGTATTTCAAAGGGCGAGCCTTGTCACACTCTGTTTCACGCTGAATATCCCCGAGAACTACGTTAAGGGTACACGTGT
>NC_043000.1:11570834-11580834 GCF_006345805.1 Octopus sinensis | reverse complement strand
ACTGCAATAATAATAACCACGACAACCATTACCACAACTACCATCACCACCACCACTACTACCACAGCAACCACAACAACTATCATCACAACAACCACCACCACCACCACAATAACAATTACTATCACCACCACAACAACAACAACTGTCACCACTACCACCACCACCACCACAACAACAATTACTATCACCACTACTACAACAACAACAACTGTCACCACAACCACCACCACAACAACAACAACAACTATCACCACAACCACCACCACAACAATAACTATCACCACAACCACCACCACAACAACAATTACTATCACCACTACTAAAACAACAACTGTCACCACAACTACCACCACCACCACAACAACAACTATCACCACAACCACCACCACAACAACAATTACTATCACCACTACTACAACAACAACAACTGCCACCACTACCACCACCACCACAACAACAACAATAACTATCACCACAACCATCACCACAACAACAATTACTATCACCACTACTACAACAACAACAACTGTCACCACAACCACCACCACCACCATAACAACAACAACTGTCACCACAACTACCACCACCACACAACAACAACTATCACCACAACCACCACCACAACAACAATTACTATCACCACTACTACAACAACAACAACTGCCACCACTACCACCACCACCACAACAACAACAATAACTATCACCACAACCATCACCACAACAACAATTACTATCACCACTACTACAACAACAACAACTGTCACCACAACCACCACCACCACCATAACAACAATAACTATCACCACAACCACCACCACAACAACAATTACTATCACCATTACTACAACAACAACTGTCACCACAACCACCACCACCACCACAACAACAATAACTATCACCACAACCACCACCACAATAACAACAACAACAACTATCACCACAACTACCATGCCACTACCACCACCACGACAACAATAACTATCACCACCACCACCACCACCACCACCACAACAACAACAACAACAACTATCACCACAACAACCACCACCACCACTGTCACTACCGGTACCACTACCACCACCACAACAACAATAACTATCACCACCACCACCACCACTACAACCACCACTACTACAACAACAACAACTGTCACCACTACCACCACCACAACAACAATTACTATCACCACTACTACAACAACAACAACTGTCATCACAACCACCACCACCACCACAACAACAACAATTATCACCACAACCACCACCATTACTACCAACACCGCTACCAATACCACAACAATAACCACTACAACAACCACCACCACAACATCAACAACAACAACCACAGCAACGACAACCACTACCACAGCAACAACCACTGTAACAACAGCAACCACATTAACCACCACAACAGCAACCTCAGCGCAACAACAACAACAACAACAATTGCCCCCAAATTACCATAATAACCACACACAACTACCATTACTCTAATTAGTATTATACCATCACGACAACCACTGCTGCCATCATCATCATCATCATCACCATCATCGTCGTCGTCGTCGTCGTCGTCATCGTCATCGTCGTCGTCGATGTCTTCTCATAATAACCACCACCACCTCCACTACAACCTAAGCCCAGTGCCACCACCAACCTTAAGAAGTAGCCACGCCACGACCACCACCACGACCACCACTCTACATCTTCGCCATCGCCATCACGAACAAAGCCACTTCAATTACAACGACGCCGAGAACTACAACCACCACCACCACCACCACCACCACCACTACTACTACTACTACTACTACTACTATCATCCCTAACACCATCTCCCCAATCGCAAGTCCAGTTGTAAAAGACGTGCAATAAGACTATTGTGCAACCGTGTAGAAACATATATATGTGATGCCAACACACGTCAGCAGAGGGAGGTTGTAAGAAAGGTACATCAGCCAGGCCATTACACTTATATAACATACTGATGAAATCGTTGTAATTGCATGGTGTAATTCTTACAGTCTTTTGGTTCTCACTTTTAGGGGGTGGCATGGTGGTAGAGGCTGTTGGTGCTACCGTTGAGATGATGCTAATATGTTGGTAGTTCAAGTGGTATTGATGGTGATGGTGATGGTGGTGGCGGTAGTAATTGTTATTGTTGTTGTTGTTGCTGCTGCTGCTGTCAGCTCTGAAGGAGCAAACCAATGACCTAAGACATTCCAGCCATGATCGTCCAATTTGTCCCCATCTTATCCCCAAGATAAACCTGGAATCAAGGCATTCGAGAGAAATTTGGTCAAACGGAACATGACTTCTTTCGGGCCTCGGGTATGATGGATCCTTCTCAAAATATTAGGGGTCCCTATTATTTGTAATTACTGACGTCATAAGAATTTTTCCGAACTTTCGAGAGAACGTGAAATAATTCTACTGGAGATGTGGGTTCGAGTCCTACGGGCAGCCTTCGACTTTTTTCGATCCAAAAAGGTTTTTCAAACCAATATTTACATGCTATTATTTATAGCTTTATGTGCTTCGAGATCTCTCGTTCCAAAAACAAAAAATTATTTGTTTTTTAGTAGAGCCTGACAGATAGTCATGGCTCCTATTTATCTCCGGTCCTCGATCCGGATGTACCGGCTGACCACCCCTCTTATGGGTCATGCCTGTAACGTCCCTTTCGTAAAGATAGTTGAGCGTAAACTGGGGAAGATTCAGCTGTTACCTCTCGCTGGTCGATCGACCACGTAGAGCAAGGATGAGGAAGTTTTTGTAAGTAGCCGGAACAAATTGGAACTATATAAGAATCTGTGAAGTTTACCATCTGCCATGAGAAAATTAATGAATTTTTAATATTGGCTTCAGATTTTGGCCCAAGGCCAACGATTTCAAGGTAGAGGTAAGTCGATTACTTCGACTCCCTTTGATCAACTGGTACTTATTCTATCGACCCCGAAAAGATGGAAGGCAAAGTTGACCTCGGCGGAAATGAACTCAGAACATGAAGACGGACGAAATGTCGCTAAGCATTTTGCCCGGCATACTAACAATTCTGCTAGCTCGTACTTTAATGAATTTCTAATATTGATTTCAATTTTTGGCACAAGGCCAGCAAGTTCAGAGGAGGGGGCTAAGTCGATTCCATCGATCCCAGTACTCAATTGGTATTTATTTTATCGATCCGGAAAGGATGAGAGGTAAAAATAGATGTCGGTGAAAGTTGAACTTGAAACGTGAAGTCGTAAGAAATGTCGATAAACATTTTATCCGGCACGGTAACGATTCTGTCGGGTTGCCGTTTTATTAATCTTTAATATAACTAATATTAAGCATATATGAGATAACACTATTTTTTATGCGCCCTTTTCAAGCCTATCCAGGATCATGGTCCCGGTTTCCCGGTTTCTATGGCGTATGTGTTCCCCCCAGCTGGTGGCAGCGTTACTCAAGAAACAGGAAGAAAGAGTGAGAGAAAGTTGGGGCGAAAGAGTAAAACAGGGGTCGCCTACACCCCCTGCCGGAGCATTGTGGAGCTTTAGGTGTTTTCGCTCAATAAACACACACAACGCTCAGTCTGGGAATCGAAACCGCGAGTCCGCTGCCCTAACCATTGGGCCATTGCGCCTCCACTGGGATAACACTAAAATGACATTAATTACATGACAGTGAAACAGAAAATGAATTAGCAAAGATACTTGACGGTTTGCAAATCGAGGATGGAGACTTCACAAAACAAGAAATAGAAAGAGCCGCAACTAACCTGAAAGAAGGAAAACAAATTGGTCCTGACAACATCCCACCAGAAGTACTAAAAAGATGTGATTTAGACGACATCATCCTTGAATTTGCAAATAAACAACTAAATGACAATGTGAAGCCAGAAAAATAGTCTAAGATAGAATTGCTACCGCTGCTCAAAATTGGAGACCTAAGTGATACTGGGAATTACAGAGGGATTAGTCTGTAATCCATTGTTGCAAAAATGGTCAACAAGATGATACTTAACCGAATACAACATAAAATAGACAAACAATTGTGACCAAATCAAAATGGATTCAGATCAGGACGGTCAACATCTCATTGACCCAATTAGAAGACTGATAGAGGGAGTTAAGAGCCATAGCAGGAAGGCTATCATTATCTTTGTAGACTTTAAAAGGGTTTGATTCAGTATATAGAGGGATGATGATGAAGATACTTAAAGCATATGAAATTCTACCAAGAATTCTGAGAGCAAAAAACTATATGAGAACACTAGAGCGAAAGTGATCACTCCTAGTGGAGAGACAGAATACTTTGAAGACAAAGCCGGTGTATTACAAGATGACACGCTAGCACCTTATCTCTTCGCCATCGTTCTAGACTATGTAATGCGTAAAACGTACGATGGCAAGGAAGAAGAACTGGAATTCAAACTGCATAGGCAAAGAAGTAGACGGTATCAAGTAGTAACAGTAACTGACTAGGACACTGCTGATGACCTGGCATTACTAACAGAAAGGACAGAGCAAGCAAAGGAGGTGCCGAACAGATTAGAGCAAGAATCGGGGAAGGTAAGATTGTACTGTAACGCAAAGAAAACATAGCTGCAAGTATTCTTTTCTACATTTTTTCTACTCTAGGCACAACGTCCGAAATTTTGAGGGAGGAGGGTCAGTCAATTAGATCAACTCCAGTACGCAACTGGTACTTAATTCATCGACACCGAAAGGATAAAAGGCAAAGACGTCCTTGGCGGAATTTGAATTCAGAACGTAAAGACAGACGAAATACCTGTAGGGTTTTACGAGCGTACGTAAAGGAGTTGGTGACAGAAATGTCTCCTTTTGAATGTCACACGGTTGCTCCCTAACAAAATAAGAGAAGCCATATTCATAATATAACATATAAAATACAGCGCCAACGGAATGAATGAGGACAACAAACCGTTCTACTGTTTGAGAGAGAAGACTTTATTCACAATGTGTACAGAGAGAGAGAGAGTGTGTGTGTAAGTACTAATGAAGTGTTGTGTATGTGTGCATGCGACAAGTGTTTGTGTCTGTGTGTTCGTGTGTGTGACAAAAGGTACAGACAAGGGTGTGTGCGTATAACAGAAAATACAGAATACAGAGCATAAGTTCTCAGCATATTGAGTTAAGATAGAGTTAGTTTACCAGTTCATAAGGTACACAATAGTAAGTTCTATAACAAGATGTTGTGGGTCAGGTGGCAGAGTCGGTTACTAGCCGTGTAGAAGTTGTGGCTATCATGCCGTGCCGAATCTCTTGATATAGATAATTCTTTCAGTTAGACTGACTGTTTCTTCTCGGTGAAAGATTCACACAAACAGCGTGAGTTAAACCTGGTCGGTTTGTTGATGTGTACATGTTGTTGAAGTCGACGGAGGTGGAGACGACGATGGTGGAGATGACGTAAAGTTGAAGTACGACGATGGTGATGTCGGAGGCGGAGATGGAGATCGTTCTGCGTAGCGGGTGTACAATAGCATCTACATAGCTGGAGCTGGAACATGGCTGTCGCTGGAACTGGAACATGGCTGAGTAGCTCTGTGGTCAGTGACTAGACCTTAAAAGGTCTGGAGCCGAAAGACGGAGAATAGTGAAAACAAGCTTATTTATAGGGTTAAACTGGCTCAAAGAAGAGTATCTTATCCGAAGGCCGTGATTGGTTGGCTTTACACCCTGGCGCGAAATAAGTAGAAAGACAGACCGCGCTAGATGCCAACCAATCAGATCAGTGGACACAACAGGGTCAAACTAGCCAAAGATGGTTGTAATCGCAAACGAGATCATTCTTATGTGTCTCTCAAACAGTGAGGATATCAATATCGCTACATACCTATTTCTTTACTACCCACAAGGCGCTAAACACAGAGGAGACAAACAAGGACAGACAGACGGATTAAGTCGATTATATCGACCCCAGTGCGTAACTGGTACTTTAATTTATCGACCCCGAAAGGATGAAAGGCAAAGTCGACCTCGGCGGAATTTGAACTCAGAACGTAGCGGCAGACGAAATACCGCTAAGCATTTCGTCCGGTGTGCTAACGATTCTGCCTGCTCGCCGCCTTAACCAGATAATTATAATGTTTAAAAAGCGAAATATCAAAGGCGCTTCGGAGCGTAATGTTTTAAATTGAATGAAGTTTCTTACCTTGTATCTTAATGAAACGGTTAATCCTGCGATACATCGGAAAGCCGAGAGCTGTTAGTTGAGACCGATGAGGCAGTAATTCTTAGCTTGCAAGACCATTATCTGTAAGTCCAATATGATCGTTATCATTATCATTATCACGATCATTATTATTTCAGCACGATCATTATCCAGCATGATCATTATCAGAAATCTCATTATCCCTAAGTCCGAGATTATTATCTCTAAGTCCAACATGCAGTTGATTATCGACTAATTTTAATGTTAAGAAATTTTTTGGCAATGGTGAGTATAAATCAGTGATGCAAATTTCACTGTGTTATTCCGCAAAAGTGAATAACTTCCTATTAATATAGGATTAATAAAATATTGAATTACATAAACTTTTAAGTTTATTATAGGCGCAGGAGTGGCTGTGTGGTAAGTAGCTTGCTTACCAACCACATGGTTCCGGGTTCATTCCCACTGCGTGGCACCTTGGGAGAATCATCATCATCATCATCATCGTTTAACGTCCGCTTTCCATGCTAACATGGGTTGGACGATTTTGACTGAGGGCTGGCGAACCAGATGGCTGCACCAGGCTCCAAACTTGATTTGGCAGCCGGATGCCCTTCCTAACGCCAGCCACTCTGAGAGTGTCTTCTACTATAGCCTCGGGCCGACCAAAGCCTTGTGAGCGGATTTGGTAGACGGAAGCTGAAAGAAGCCCGTCGTATATATGCATATATATATATATATATATATATATATATATATAAGAATAAATGTTTTTATATATAAAGAACGTGAAATACAGGAAGGGACGAACACGGAACACAGACAAATCATTCGAAGCCTTCAATCTTCAGTCAGACACCGAATCATCATAGCAAATTTCGGCTGTTCAATTCTGATATTTGCTCCAACTCGGCCAGCCCCAAGAAAAAAACTAAGCTGTAAGCATTAGATTTCTTGGTAGAAGACAAGAATGTAAACGCAAGAGACGGATGTAAATACAAGAGACGAAAACGAAATTGAAAACAGTAATGGATAAACAAAATATATATAACGGTGGTTGTCATACGACTTTAGACCAAATGAGACAAAAACAACAACAACATAGCAGCTGGCGTAGAAATAATTACCTTTTCGGTAGAGGGGACACATGTTGGTCGAGATACGATCGCCAACAGAATGGTTAAGAAGCAGCAGGTTGCAGGAGAGAGAGAGAAAGAGAGACAGAGAGAGAGGGAATCAAAGAGGGTGGAAGGCAGGGGACAGAATCAGTGACCAAGAGAAAAGGAGAAAGAAGGGATTGAGGAGGATGGGAGGAAGAGGGGGGAAGAATCGGAGGGCGCCAAAATAGTTTGGTAAAGAAGCAATGGCGGGTAGGAAAGACAAAGTATATAGAAGTCGTGCAGGGTTTAAAATTGGATAAACAAACGGGGGATATATATATATATATATATATATAATATATATATATATATATATATATATATGTATGTATGTATGTATGTATGTATGTATGTATGTATGTATGTATGTATGTGTGTGTATATGTTTGTGTGTCTGTGTTTGTCTCCCCAACATCGCTTGACAACAGATGCTGGTCTATTTTCGTCCCCGTCACTTAGCGGTTCGGCAAAAGAGACCGATAGAATAAGTACTAGGCTTCCAAAGAATAAGTCCTGGGGTCGATTTGCTCGACTAAAGGCGGAGCTCCAGCATGACCGCAGTCAAATGTGTGAAACGAGTAAAAGAGTAAAGAGTGTTATTACGGAGACCAGTTTCCAACAGTATATGACGTATAAGAAACATGGCAAATTATAAGCAACTCTCTTTGATGCAACCAGTTTTCAACGTTCGTTGGTTTAGTTTTCGACGTTCTTTCATTGTAAATAAACTAACACAAAACGAAAGGAATCTGAAAAATTGCCTTACATCTCACTAAAAGGAATTTAGCATAAAAGTAGTTCAGGGCTCATGGTTTTATAAATCTGGAAACACTATTTTGATCCAAATGACTGAAATATTTTGTTCCTCTAGCGAGTTATGAACAATTGCAACCTTGATTTAAAACCTCTGATCGTAGCGAAAAGAAAGATAATGATGTGATTCGGCCCTAGTAATTTCAACCTCAGACCAGTTATGTTAGTGATGTTGACCTAAAATGACAAGCCACATAACCATTATTTTTGTCCCCTAATTCCATAATGAGAATGCCCTTAAAAATACATGCAGAGTTTCACTTCATCTTCCAGCGCGTAGGAGATTGTAACAGGATGAGAGATTCCCGCACTGGAGGGGTGCTGCTCGCATCCTTTACATCAAAGAAGAAAGAGTCAAGATTTTCCGTTAACTTCAACAGTATAAATATGTATTCTTTGATTCGCAATATAAACATTTCCTTCCTCAGGGCGAATCGGCAACCTAGGAGCTTATCGGCTGTAGTCTAGTGCAGTGAGTCAATCCTGCCCGTTCAAGCATAGCGGGGATGCACCACGAGGTAACAGCTCGAGAAAACTGCTGGAGACACGTCTGTATCGTTCAGTTGCTAGCGTCAAAGAGAAAGATACAAGAGAATTTCGCTGCTGCTAATTTTCTGCGCATGCGCACGAGGGAACTTCCGGCAGGCTTTCCGGAAGATTCCAACCCTGCGCATGCGTGCTGGAAATTTCCAAGATGGCGTCACAACAAGATCTTGAGCATACAACCTTTCTTTAGCCGATGAACTTCACAATGCTACGATAAACCATTTATTCCGCTATAACATCACTTTTTACAACAAATTTTCTCTTGTTCAAGCCTCTATTTTTTTACGAAGCCAATGCTTTGGTTACCGCTTTCATTACAGTTTATATTTTGTATATTCAGTGTAAATATACAGCGTACATTTTCTTGTTGAAGGACATACTACTCAGATATTAGAAGCCAGTTGATGGTTGTCCAATTCTTTCTTTAGGAAGC
Organism: Octopus sinensis; assembly: GCF_006345805.1. Taxonomy (NCBI): domain Eukaryota; kingdom Metazoa; phylum Mollusca; class Cephalopoda; order Octopoda; family Octopodidae; genus Octopus; species Octopus sinensis. Next base: position 11,571,716 of record NC_043000.1, on the reverse strand, counting down.
AAAAATCCTTTTCTGAGATCCTTTATTGGTACGTGACAGACAGTGGTGTAGCCAGATTGTGTGCCGCTTGAGGCAGCCCTTGAGATTGCAAATTCAAAGCGGTGCCTTCATAAAACTCCGTCCGAAGAGGACTATCCGCATTGTTCCACTTATGTACAATACTGAGAGAAGTCTGGTTTGAAATTGGGTACAGGCATTACAATGTGGTGAAGCAGATCGCTTCAAGATTATATGGTATGGGGTTCAATTTCAGAGGACGAACCTCCGGTAAGTTAAATGTCTTTTGCCAAACACTCAAATCGATCAACGCCTTATGCAACCTAACCAATCGCAGCCTCCAAATAAATCACGTGAGACAGACTGTTCTAAACTCTATTTGAGCCTACTGTTAGCTATACAAACTCCCCTCCTCCCAGTCTCGATGTCTGTTGGTTCCAGACCTTCAAAGGTCTAACCACTGACCATACGACAGCATTACAACGACCTCCATCTTCGTCGCCACCATCATGTCTCTACCAACGTCGTCAACAACATCTCTGCACAGCATCAACAACACTGCACAGGTTCTATCATATCGCTGTTCGTGAGCTTCCTCGCCATGGTTAACAGCAAACATACAACCCACGTAGATTCATGTAGATATATGGATAAATGTTCATCATTTCTATTCCCAGACCGGGCATTGTGAGTGTTTATTGAGCGAAAACACCTAAAGCTCCACGAGGCTCCGGCAGGGGGAGGTGGTGATCCCTGCTGTACACTTTCACCACAACTTCCTCTCACTCTTACTTCCTGTTTCTGTTGTACCTGTATTTCAAAGGGCCGGCCTTGTCACTCTCTGTGTCACGCTGAATATCCCCGAGAACTACGTTAAGGGTACAC
>NC_043000.1:11535834-11565834 GCF_006345805.1 Octopus sinensis | reverse complement strand
TTCATTTTTGCCTTTTGAATTAATTAGACTCCGAAATAATTCGTAGAATTTATATTGGATCTGTACCAAACTGGATTATGAATTAAAGGTCGTCTACAACTACATTTTTTTTCCTTTCATTATACATAATTCATTGTTTTTGCCAATACTGAATATATATTTTATGTATATATTCTTTGCCTGGACTGTACCGGCGGACTTGGACGTTTAACACCACTTTAAAGGATTTCAGTCTTCACCTCTTTTATATATATATATATATATTTCTTTTTTTCTTTTTTTTTCTTTTTTACTTGTTTCAGTCATTTGACTGAGGCCATGCTGGAGCACCGCCTTTAGTCGAGCAAATCGACCCCGGAACTTATTCTTTGTAAGCCCAGTACTTATTCTATCGGTCTCTTTTTGCCGAACCGCTAAGTGACGGGGACGTAAACACACCAGCATCGGTTGTCAAGCGATGGTGGGAGGAGAAACACAGATACATATACATATATACACACACATACATATGCATATATACATATATACGACAGGCTTCTTTCAGTTTCCGTCTACCAAATCCACTCACAAGGCATTGGTCGGCCCGAGGCTATAGCAGAAGACACTTGCCCAAGATGCCACGCAGTGGGACTGAACCCGGAACCATGTGGTTGGTAAGCAAGCTACTTACCACACAGCCACTCCATATATATATATATATATATATATATATATATATATATATATATATATAAAAATTATAATTTAGGGTATTTAAGAGATACCATAACGCTGGAAATAGCAGCCAAAACTTGACTCTAAAACCACATTAAATGTTCATACACCACTAGTATGAACATTTAATGTGGTTTTAGAGTCAAGTTTTGGCTGCTATTTACAGCGTGGTGGTATCTCTTAAATACCCTAAATTATAATTTTAATAATAATTATTACATTTGAAGGTTTTTATTCCCATGCTGGCCACCTGATAAGATCGGTATTTAACTAACGATCTTTTCCTTATATATATATATATATATATATATACATACTAGCTGAAGGTGACCCGCTCTACGCGCGGGTAAGAGTGTGGTTGTTACTTTCTGTTGCTTCCTTTCAGCACGTAAAAAGCACCATCCGAACGTGGCGGATTGCAGCGCCGCCTTGACTGGCTTCTGTGCTGGTGGCACGTAAAAAGCACCAACCGATCGTGGCCGCTGCCAGCCCCCCTGGCACCTGTGCAGGCGGCACGAAAAAAGCACCCACTACGCTCACAGAGTGGTTGGCGTTAGGAAGGGCATCCACCTGTCGAAACACTGCCAGATCAGACTGGAGCCTGGTGCAGCCTCCTGGCTTCCCAGACCCTGTCAAACTGTCCAACCCGTGCTAGCACGGAAAACGGATGTTAAACGATGATGATGATGATGATGATTCTCCCTCTTTGTTTCTTTCTCCTTTCTCTCGGACTCTTCCTCGCTTTCTCTTACTCTCTATCTTTATGTATCTCTCTCCCATTTATAAACAACAAAAGATCTTGAGTAAGTTGAGAAATAAAATATTTAGAAAGATCAATCATAAATATCAGGCAGTAACAACGGAAAGGTCTGCTTCAAGAGAGACAGCAAAACACTAACATTTAAAAGGGACAGACGAACTTGCGAGCTGAATAAAAATAATAAAATATTGGAAACCAAAGTTTGAAGGGATAGAATTTGAGGATAGTAGAGTCACCATGGCTGGCATTTCTTAACGACGGACAGCAACGTATTGACAGTTCAACGGCTGGCGTAAAATTTTGAACTTGATGTAAAAGAAAATCCCTAAAAACCAAGTTTTGAATTGATTCTTTCTCATGACAGTAGACTCACGATGGCAAGCATTCAAAACTTCTTCATCATGGACGGCAACACATTGACGATTAAAAGGCTGGCGCAAATTTTTTAGCTTGATGTAACAGAGAATTGCTAAACACCCGCTCCTTTAAATTTTAATCCCCTCCAGCCCCATTTAGACCCCTTTTCACATTTTGGTAATATAACCCGATTTCATTGGGTCTACTGGGGCCACATTTTATAAGATGAGGACTCAACCAAGTTTCCCAAGTTCTGGTCATAGACCATAGAACAGTCAAGCAAGTTTCCCGAGTTCTGGTCATAGACCATAGAACAGTCAAGCAAGTTTCCCGAGTTCTGGTCATAGACCATAGAACACTCAACCAAGTTTCCCGAGTTCTGGTCATAGACCATAGAACACTCAACCAAGTTTCCCGAGTTCTGGTCATTTGCAGAATAAATAGAGACGGCGGAGGTGGCAGATGTCGTTGCAATGTAAACATGATTTGTTATAAGAGAAAGATTGTCCAGATTGTGTGTTGTTGGTTGTGGTGGCGATGATAATTATCTTTAAGAATGGAGATAAAGAGAAATTGAATGGGAGTTAGAGGTAGAAAGAGAAGGTGTAAATTTTGGAGTGAATCCGACGGGATGTAGTGGGCTTTAACCCCGGCAAAAAAAAAAATAATATCTGTTGCGTTTCTGAAAGAGGTGAAGTAGGAATATTGAAACTTTTGCGGCTGTCATTGATAGACTCGTTGTAGAATAAATAGAGACGGCGAAAAAAGAGAGCTCGAGAAAGAAAAGGTGATATATGAAAGAGAGGACGGGAAAATGAAATATTTTGCAATTTAAACATGATTTGTTTTAAGAGAAAGATTGTCATGATTGTGTGTTGGTGGTGTTGGTGGTGGCGATGATAATTGTAGACCCCTTTTCACATTTTGATGAAGAGAACCCGATTTCATTCGGGTGTACTGGGGCCACATATAGGTGTGTGTGTGTGTGTGTGTGTGTGTGTGTGTGCACGCTGTAGAAATTAAATTAGAGATAAAACTACTAATAGGGAAATGAAACAGTAAAAAACCAAAAACAAAAACATAAAAATAAAAATATAATATTAGATATATGTATATATGTGTGTGTGTGTTGACAGGTAGACAATAGAATGCGATGGCGATGGCGATGGCGATGGCGATGGCGAGGGCAATGTAATATTTGTTTCTGTCTATGAACGTTGATAGATACATGAGTAAAATGTATGGGAAGCTAAGAGATAAGAGTGAGTGAAAATGTTCTTGGAAGAGAGTGATTTGAGGAAGACTTTACATTAAATAACTGGAGTGGACTTGTCAAATGAAGAGGAGTGAGAGGGTACTGGAGGAAATAGGGTGAGTGAGGAAGATGGCCCCTAGCAACCACACCTTTTAAGATAGGGATTTCTAAGGTAGCCCACGAGCATCGTCACCTCATTCTACATGTCCCTGTAAATTTTGGAGCGAATCGGACGGGATGTAGTGGCATTGAAAGCGATCCAAGCGGTAAAAACGCATTTCAGTTTTATATATAGAGAAGATATATATATATCCATAAAATGGAACAAGAACGCAACAGACGACAATAAAACATCGGACTGATGGACGATACAAAGACGGACAGGAAAAAGCAAGGACGGGATCATAGACTCTCTCGTCGTTAGACGACATATGAGGGCTCGGCAATTTCTTGCCAAACAACCACACAGATGTTTTATTTATTGTGATCGAATGTTTGTGTTCACATAAGCTCACACTCTCCATCAAATCGACATTACCTGTACAGGTGTACCTTGTGCCACATGTCAGATGACGAAATGATCGCAGAGCAACATGAAATGAAATGCTTTACTCAAGAACACAATGCAACGCCCGTCTGGGAATCGACCCCACGATCTAGTAATCGTGTGTGCAACACCCTAATAATTAAGCCAAGCGCCTTCATATATATATAATATATATATATATATATATATATATATATATATATATTTAGCAATTAAGGACAACTACTTAATAAGGAAAACTTAACAAGAAATTGTCAGGTAGATAGCGTGAAAACCTCATAAGAGAAAAAATTTCGAAAATAATTATTTCTTATTGAACATATTAATTTATATATAGAGGGCATTATACATACATGCCAGAAGGCATTATACATACATGCCACACGCTAAGAGGGACAATTAGTCATTTCTACCAAAAATATTACTAATCCCACCGAATGCCTTACTTTGAAAAATTGCATTCGGTGGGATTAGTAATATTTTTGGTAGAAATGACTAATTGTCCCTCTTAGCGTGTGGCATGTATGTATAATGCCTTCTGGCATGTATGTATAATGCCCTCTATATATAAATTTAATATTATATATATATATATATATATATATATAATATATATATATATATATATATATATATATATTATATATATATATACACGCACACATACATACGCTTAAGCATTCTTCTTCTTCTTCTTCTTACCACCCCCTTTCTCCATTTTTTCCCTTTTTTCTGATGAAGAATTAGCGTCCGAAACGTTGAAGACTTTCCTTTATCTTTCGAGCATTAGTTTTGATTTTTGAGATGTCTTCTCTGCTCATAAGGAACTGGTCTCAATTGCCATTTGGTAATTGAAACACACTCAACGGGGGCGGTAAAGTTTATACAAATGTATGTTTGTATGTATGAATCTATCTATCTATCTATCGATCGATCGATCGATCTATTTACTATTATAAGGTGGCGAGCTAGCAGAATCGTTAGCATCTCGGGCAATATGTTTAGCGGCATTTTGTCTCCCGTTGGTTCTGAGCTAAAATCCCATTGAGGTCTACTTTGGCTTTCATCCTGTCAGTGTCGTTAAAATAACTACCAGTTATACACTGGGGTTAATGTAAACGACTTAAAACCTCTCGGACCTTCCTGGTCCTGCGTCAAAATTTGAAACCAATATTATATTATATACTCACGCGACCCTTATACACATGTTCATACATGTATATATGTATGTGTGTATGTATGTATGTATGTATGTATGTATGTATGTATGTATGTATGTATGTATGTATGTATGTATACTCTCTTTACTCTCTTTTACTCTTTTACTTGCTTCAGTCATTTGACTGCGGCCATGCTGGAGCACCGCCTTTAGTCGAGCAAATCGACCCCAGGACTTATTCTTTGGAAGCCTAGTACTTATTCTATCGGTTGCTTTTGCTGAACCGGTGAGTTACGGGGACGTAAACACACCAGCATCGGTTGTCAAGGGATGCTGGGGGAGGACAAACACAGACACACAAACATATACACACGCATATATATATATATATATATATATAATATATATATATATACATACGACGGGCTTCTTTCAGTTTCCGTCTACCAAATCCACTCACAAGACTTTGGTCGGCCCGAGGCTATAGTAGAAGACACTTGACCAAGGTGCCACGCTGAGGGACTGAACCCGGATCCATGTGGTTGGTAAGCAAGCTACTTACCACACAGCCAGTCCTGCGCCTATGTATGTATATATGTATGTATGTTATGTAAATATGTGTATTTTGAGACAGATAATAAGGGAGAGAAATGCAGTTATAAAGCTAGCGATGTTTCAGTAAACATCCACAAGACGATAGTGTCAACTAGATTACAGAGGATACTGGGGGAAGGGATATATGTGTGCGCATGTTTGTGCGTGTGTGTGTGCGCGCGTGCGAGTTACGTGTATGTTTTGAGAATGTGTGTGAATGTTTGAAATTCATGTTATAATGTATTTGTATATATGAATGACCTATGTGATATATACATATATATGTATATATATCTATATGAATGTATATATATTCATACATACATACCATACATATATTTATATATGTATATATTTATAAATACATATATATATATATATATGTGCATACATATATGACATGTACATATGTATGTATGTATGTATGTATGTATGTATGTATGTATGTATGTATGTATGCATGTATGTATGTATGTATGTATGTATGTATGTATGTATGTATGTATGTATGTATGTATGTATGTATGTATGTATGTGTGTGTGTGTGAGAGAGAGAGAGAGAGAGTGTGCGTACGTTTAAGTGTACGTGTGAGGTCTGCCGCCTTACCTAGGATTTGACAAGGGAGGTGTGGGTCCCTTTCTATGCGGGGTAGCGTTGGTGAAGGTAGACGTTGTGGTTTTGATGGTGATGGTAGTTTTGGTACGATGGTAGCAGTAATGGTGGTTACAGCAATGGTGATGATGATCATCATCATCATCACTATTACTGTTACGGGGACGATGATCATCAATGGTGATGATCATCATCATCACCATTGCTGTCAACACCATTACTGCTACCATCGTACCAAAACTACCATCACCATCAAAACCACAACGTCTACCTCTACCAATGTTGGTGGTGGAGGTTATGCTGCTGGTGTCGACGGCGGTGCCATTGGTGATGATGGAGATGTAGAAGTGCTGGTTGTTGTAGTAGTGACAGCGGGTGGTAAAGGTGAGTTGATGGTATGGTGGTAGTGGCGTCGGTGACGGTTGTGATGGTTGTGATAGCGAGGAAGGGTGGTTTTATTTTATTTTCCTCCTTTTTTATTTTATAACAGTGATTGTACCGCAATCGTGATGTTAAGGGGGTGGCTGTCGTTGGTGGTTTTAGTGTGGTAGTGAAGGTGATAGTGAAATAATGTGACTGACGCTATTGATGGTGACGATGTTGATAGTGATGATGGCCGTGTAACAGGTGAAGGTGGTGGTGGTGGTAGTGGTGGTGGTGGTGGTGGTTGCGGTCGGTGCTGGTTGTGGTGCTGGTGGTTATAGCGGTGCTGATGGTTGTGATGGTTGTGGTTGCAGTGTTGGTAGTACTGGTGGTGGTGATGATGGTGGTTGGGGGTAGTGCTGTAATTGTCGTTGTGGGTGGTGGTGGTGGTGGTGGTGGTGGTAGTGGTGGTGATGGTGGTTGCGGTCGGTGCTGGTTGTGGTGCTGGTGGTTATGGTGGTGCTGATGGTTGTGGTGGTTGTGGTTGCAGTGTTGGTAGTACTGGTGGTGGTGGTGGCGGTGGTGGTGGTGGTGGTGATGGTGGTGGTGGTGATGATGGTGACGGTGCTGGTGGTTATAGCGGTGCTGATGGTTGTGATGGTTGTGGTTGCAGTGTTGGTAGTACTGGTGGTGGTGATGGTGGTGGTTGGGGGTAGTGTTGTAATTGTCGTTGTGGGTGGTGGTGGTGATGGTGGTTGCGGTCGGTGCTGGTTGTGGTGCTGGTGGTTATGGTGGTTATGGTGGTTGTGGTTGCAGTGTTGGTAGTACTGGTGGTGGCGGCGGTGGTGATGGTTGTGGGTGATTCTCAGCAGTTTTGATGGTCAGATTAGTTCTAAATTTATCAAATACCATTCGAAAAAAATACAGTAGTTCATTTCATGTTTGGTTGAATGTGGTTCATGCCTCTGTCATGTGCGGATCCCATTTTTAACCAATATGGGTTAGTGTGATCATGGTAGAAAATTCTTGCAGCAACAGCATTACAAGAACCAAACACAATAAAAAAAAAAAAAACAAGAAAAGAAAGAAGAAACAATTTGTAGCCAATCACTAAAGAAAAACAAGAAAAATATTACTAAAAGAAAGAACAAAAATGAAAATTCTTAAAAGAAGAAAGGGTGAAAAGTCTGAGAAGCTTACAAGTGCGGTGTTAGAAGTAGTGGCTGAAGAGGAAACCATAACTAAAGTATAAGGAGATGGAAAAGTGGAGGAAAAAATGTGTAATTTTGAAAATTATTTTTTAAGAAAGGTTCCATTTCTATTCCAATTGTAAGAGTCCTCATGTGATGAATTCTTAAAATCCAGAGTTTTAAAAACCTGAGATTAAATAGATAACAGATTAAAGGCCCGGAAAGTAGATGCAAACTAGTATTATGAAACACTGGCCAATAGAGGAAAAATCCAAGGTAGTAAGCTGTGTGGGTGGGCATGTGTTTGTGGGGTAAAGAGTTGGAGGAAGGATAGTAGAATGCTAGTCAAGTGAAAAAGTGCATGTAGAGTATACAAAACTTTATACATGTATCCTAATATGATAAGATGAAATATTGTTTCACAGTTTATTTATTGATAACAACTATACAGTAATATCATTGATCTCTGAAAATACATTTCTCAACTATTTACCCACAATATCAAATATATTAACAGTATCTTTTATCTATCCATGAAATATGTTACACAGAATATATATGAATATGCTTTTATTGAAAATATCACAATCATATGTTACATAAAGAGATATAGCTGGAGTAATATAAAATATAGTCATAACCACTTGTTATTACTATGCAATATCTTCCTTCCACAAATACATTTATGGTTATATGAGTTATTTCATACATACATTGAACTTGAAAAAAAATAGCACATGTCCAGATAAAATATGTATTCAAGGTAAGAGACTACCATAAGGGGTGGCATAAGAAAGTTCATCAGGCTGTAAAACATCACTTCAAAATCAGAATCATGGTGTGTATAATTATTGTCATGAATTCATGGATTACTTCTCAGTGCATAATGTGAGGCCATGATTTATAATGGAAAATGGTTTTAAAATATTGTTCGCTGTTGTAAAATGTAATTAATTTTGACAATGCTAGTCACATCTTTGTATGGACAGATACATGTGAAGCTAAGTTGAATTTTTGGGTGATTAATTTACCACACATATTACAGTGAAATGGTTATTCTTTTTTATGAATACGTTTGTGCTTAGACAAATTACCACTTTGAGAGAAGGATTTACCACAGATATCACAATGATATGGCTTCTCACCTGTATGACTACGTTTGTGATAAATGAAGACATTACAGTAAGAGAATGATTTACCACAAATATCACAATGATATGGCTTCTCTCCTGTATGAATACGCTTGTGAGTAGTTAACTCACTACTTCCAGAAAATGATTTACCACAGATATCACAATGATATGGCTTCTCCCCAGTATGGATACGTTTGTGAGGAGTTAAGTAACTACTTGTTGCAAAGGATTTACCACAAACATCACACTGAAAGGGTTTCTCTCCTGTATGAACACGCTTGTGTGTAATTACTTGATATATTCCAGAGAATCTTTTGCCACAAATGTCACACTCAAATGGTTTCTCTCCTGTATGTGTACGTTTATGTTTAGTTAAGGTGCTATGTTGTGAGAAGCTTTTATCACAGATATCACAGTGATACGGTTTCTGCCCTGTATGAATACGTTTGTGACTTATTAAGGCATTCCTAAAAGTGAAAGATTTACCACAGACCTCACAGTGAAAAGGTTTCTCTCCTGTATGAATGCGTTTGTGAGAACTTAAAGCATTACTTACAGTGAATGATTTACCACAACTATCACAATGAAACGGCTTCTCTCCTGTATGAATACGTTTATGGTTAGTTAAAACAGCTTTATAAGAGAATGATTTACCACAGATATCACAGTGATATGGCTTCTTCCCCGAATGAATATGTTTGTGTGTAGTTAAGGCACTACTTGTAGGAAATGATTTACCACAGACATCACAGTGAAATGGTCGCTCCCCTGTATGAATACGTTTGTGTTTGGATAAGCAATGCATCTGAGAAAATGATTTGCCACAAATATAACACCGAAATGGTTTTTCTCCTGTATGTATACGTTTGTGTTTTGCTAAGGTACTATTTTGTGAGAAGTATTTATCACAAATATCACAGTGATAAGGCTTCTTCCCTGTATGAATACGTTTATGATTACATAAGATATAATGGCTAGAGAATGATTCACCACAGATATCACAATGATATGGTTTCTCTCCAGTATGAATACGCTTGTGAGTAGTTAAGGCACTACTTACAGAGAAGGATTTACTACAGACATCACAGTGATAAGGCTTCTCTCCAGTATGAATACGCCTATGAGAAGTTAAGGCACTTCTTACAGAGAATGATTTACCACAGATGTCACAGTTATATGGCTTCTCTCCTGTATGAATACGTTTGTGACAACGTAAGACTTTAGGGTTAGAGAATGATTTACCACAGATATCACAGTGAAATAACTTCTCTCCAGTATGAACACGTTTATGAGACGTTAAGCCACTATTTAAAGCAAATGATTTACCACAGATATCACAGTGATATGGCTTCTCCCCTGTATGAGTACGTTCATGTCTCATTAACGTACTACTCTGTGAGAATGATTTACCACAGACGTCACAGCAATATGGTTTCTCCCCTGTATGAATACGCTTGTGATTAACTAAGCCATTACTATGAGAGAAGGATTTGCCACAGGTGTCACAGGAATATGGCTTCTCTCCTGTATGAATACGTTTGTGTCTAGATAGAATACCATATTGAGAGAATGACTTGCCACAAATATCACAGTGAAATGGTTTCTCACCTGTATGTATACGCTTGTGTATAGTCAACTGACTACCTGACCTGAATGATTTACCACAAATATCACAATGATGTGATGATTTTTTACATATAGCTTTCGGCATGTCTTCAATGGATGAAAATAGATCAAATATTTAAAATTTTCCACAGTATTAAATTTGAGCTTTCTTCTAGTTAAAGTTTATTCTTTTCAAATTACACTCTCGGAGTGGTTGGCGTTAGGAAGGGCATCCAGCTGTAGAAACTCTGTCAGATCAAGATTAGAGCCTGGTACAGCCATCTGGTTTGCCAGACCTCAGTCAAATCGTCCAACCCATGCTAGCATGGAAAGCAGACGTTAAACGAGGATGATGATGATGAAATATTTCTACTGTTATCTGCTGCAGTCTTCTCTGAAACTTAAATATCTTGAGAACTCTTAGAAATCCATATAAGTTTAATTACAATTCAAACACACCAGACAAGACATAAAGAAAAGCTGTTGTTGTTCTGAATTGAGAGCAAGTATTTCACAGTGATCCTGCCATAGATTTATCGTATAAGGTTTATATCTCTTCTGTATAACATTCTCCTTAATCTTCAAGAGATGATAAATATAGAAGATATATCCAATGTAAAAAAGTTCTTTTATGCCAATGTCATCTGTTAATCTGAAATAACAAAGACACAATATAAGATACAAGGGTATAGATAAACATAGAAATTTAACAATATTTCTATATTGGTAGACAAATTAAGGATTTTTACAATATTTGACATTTATCCTAATCATTATATCCATGATGTGCTTGTCTATTGCAGTGTCATATGAATCTGTCACTGTTATTTATGACATATTCCATATCAGTTACGTTCGTATGAATAAAAGATTATCGTTATTAAACTTTTATTAATAAACACATGCTAGTATACCAACGCAATGATATACTAAAAATAGACAAGCACATCATATGACACTGCAAATAATTGTTGCTGACAAAGATCCGGAGATATTGTATTCACCTCAATAGACGTCATTGATTGGTTGAAATTGCCGAAATGCAAGAAATTAAACAACAAATAGCTTACAAACAACAGAATTTTCTCAAGAAAGCCAAGAGAAAAAGATGTTTTATAAACACATTCTACCAGTATACAAAGTTTAAAAGTTTTTAGTTACAAAGAAATTATTTTAAAAATCTGCCAGTCAAAGCGAAAAGATCCAAGAATCGGAAGGAAAAAGAAGGTGGGTGGCTAAAGCATTAGGTGGAGGGGTGATAATGTCGTTATTATGCACAGCTTATAAGGCGGCGAGATGGCAGTATAGTTAGCACGCTGGAAAAAGTGCTTAGCGGCATTTCGTCCATTTGTACGTTCCAAGTTCAAATTCTGCTGAGGTCGACTATGCCTTTCATCCTTCCGGATTCGATAAAATAAGTACAGCTGAGCACTGGAATCGATATAATCGACTTACTTCTTGATCCGAACTTGCTGGCCTTGCGCCAAAATTTGAAACCGTTACTATCCACGACTTACAGTAAAATTAACCGTCAACTCATTTCAGCAACAAGTGACACTCTGTGTAGTACAGTATTTATTATTATTATTATTTTTAAGTATGTGTATTGTTTCATTTTTCGGCATTCCTTCGATATAAGTCGATGGCCTTTTCGGCATTCCTTCGATATAAGTCGACAACTTTTGACAGTTCGGTTCGGATATCTTCGGTATAACTCGACAATTCACATCGGATATCTCCGTGACAGCTGCTAAAACGGGAGGAAGGTTGTGTGTGCGTGCTTTTTCTTGTCTGTGTCTGTTCTGTTTTTATGTATTTATGTGTTGTGGAATATAGATACAACGAAATTATGACAGCAATGTATCATTTTAAACTTGAAGAAACAAAAAATAAAAATAAAAAAGCCTTGCATATTTGTTCTTACCTGCTTCATTCGTGTATGTAAAATCTGCAAATTTCCAAGCAGAAAACAGAATCGAAGTCTATGCATCGCTAGTCCTAAACTTCGAATCTTGTTCCTTCTTAGAAATTTGCTGATTTTTACATACACACATGAAGCAGGTAAGAACAAATACGCAAGGCTTTTTTTTCTTCAAGTTTAAAATGAGACATTGCTGGCCGCACACACAACCCATTAGTTTTCTTCTTCCATTTCAGCAACTGTCACGAAGATATCCGAAGTCAATTGTTGATTTGTCACGGAAAGAGTCGAGTTTTTGTATTAATGTTGTCAAGTTATATGGAAGGAACGCCCATTTTTCTTTATAACATTAACAGAAATAAGAAAAGAAAAAGAAAAAAAGAGGGTGGGTAAAGCAGAACATGGAGAGGGAAGGGCGATGGGTCACATACCCTACAATAAATGGTGTGCACAGCCGCACCCCATTGGTTATGACCGCAGTAGCGTTGCTGCGGAGAATATTAACCGTCAACTATTTAAATGCCGCCGAAGTCGACATTGCGTTTCATCTTTTCGTGGTCGATAAAATAAATACCAGTTCAGCTCTGAGATCGATGTAATCGATTTATTCCTTCCCCAAGAAATTGCTGCCTTGTGCCAAAATTTGAAACCAATATTAACCGTCGACTTACTTCAGCAACAATTTATGACTTTCAACGCTAGAAATGTTTCAACACAGGGTGACTTGGTTTTCGATGGAAACGACACACAACCCTCACCAAATATCCAACTACCATCAAACCAATTCCACACATATATGCATGCATGTGTGTATGTACATCAGGGATTATATTATCTAATATGCCTTTCTTTAAGACGATAGAGTACGATTTGAGGGAAATGTGATTGCAAATTTTAGTAGGCCTATGTTCCTCGGCTAGGCAAGGCCCTTCATTATATAATAAACCCTTGATTATGTAATAACAAACAGAAATGCAAAATTGCAACAGTAAATGAGATAAATAAAATTTTCAAAAATCTATGAATTTATATCTCAGATTTAAATTAAGAGAAAAGAAACAAGAAAATTTCAAAAATAGATGTGAAATAAATGACCAAAATGTACTCTGCTAGCGTAAAAAAGACTATACGAAATATCAAATTTTAATTTATCTATTTGGATTTATATTAGTTAAACCGAACACGTTTTTGTTTTTATGAACAAAAACATCAAAGCTCGGGGAAAAAGCAAAATTGTTAACTTACGAGGAACCGCGAAGATTAAGGACAACGTTCTGAGCCCAACGGATGGTTGGACAACTCTCTACAACAGAAGTTAGAAATAGAGCATTTCGTCTGTAAACAAGTTATCAGGAGGAATGGAAATCTATTTCTGTTATTATAGTGGAAAATACGGAACTACTTTATAAAATACAGAGGTCCCGATGCATCTACGTAATGATATGAAGGCAGGTAATCTGGTTTTACCTAGGGTTCGTTTTTAGTGTTAGGGTTATGTTAGGTCACAGTACTTTCGGTAAAGCTAGATTACCTCCCCTTTATATCGTTACGTAGATGCGTCGGGACCTCTGTATTTAAGAGATGCCCAAAATACGACCTGGACATAAATAAAACAGGAAATGTCTGTTTAAAAAATTGTTTCCACTTATTAAGAGGGCAATCTTTCGTCTCTAGTAGACCTTTCCGTCGATTTCCGTAAAAAACTTCTTTTTTTTTTACATATGGGCTTGCGGGAACTTTTGAAGTAATGAGAGCGAAAGAGACTAAGAGAAAGCGATTGTATGACACATACATACACATACATAGATACATACACACACACACACATACATACATATACACATACACATACACCGAGTAAAAAATTTCAGTTATCTCTCTGTCTCTTCACACACACTAACAGAAGCACTTCACTTACACAACATACTTTCTGTCTCCCACACCCCATCAAACACACACACACACATGTACATCAATGCTTCCCCTGGACGGTAACTTCGAAAGAACTTCCCTCGTCATAAAATCGCTTTCTCTTAGTCTCTTTCGCTCTCATTACTTCAAAAGTTCCCGCAAGCCCATATGTAAAAAAAAAAAAAATTTTTACGGAAATCGACGGAAAGATCTACTAGAGACGAAAGATCGCCCAATAGGTGTAAAACAACATGTAATAAACGAATATGAAAAAGAAAATTACGCCGACGACCTGGGAAGAGGTGAGAGGACTCGGAACATTCCTGATGTGAATTTTCCGAGTCGTCCACTCCCGTTCGCCAGCGCACATTTTTTTTCATATTCGTTTACTTATATGTTTTATGCCTATTACACTATTTTTTCTTTTTCATTTTTGTGACCAGGTATTAACGTTGAGTTTTCGGTTGCTGTGAGATTGATCGTGTGAATTTTCCGAGTCCTCTCCTCCGTTCGCCAGTGCGCATTTTTTTTCATAGTCATTTACTACATGTTATTTTACACCTATTACACTATTCCCCCCCTTTTTGTGACCTGGTGTTGTGGTGGGGTTACTGGATCGTGTGAATTATCCAAATCCGCACCCCATCACGAAAATTGAAAAAAAAAGTAGTGCATTAGGTGTAAAGTAACGTGTAGGAAACGAATATGAAGAAAAACATTTCGCCGACGAACGGGGAAGTAGTGAGAGAACTCGGAACATTCCTGATGTGAATTTTCCAAGTCTTCTAACCCACTCCCGTTCGCTAGCGCGCATTTTTTTTGTCATATTCGTCTGCTACATATTGTTTTACACCTATTGCACTATTCTTTTTTTTTTTTTTTTTGCTCGGGTCAAACACTGGAGTCTAACCTTGAGTACATCGAAAGATTATCCAAAGCGTTCCAAACATGAACATCCTATCTTTTTTTTAAATATTTCACAAACAACCATTCCTTCGATTTAAAAAAACATTTTAACTACAATATTCCTGACATTTATGCGTCACACTGCATCTTTTTTCCAAGCCCAAATTTCATTCATGTTACATCCGATCATCTTTTTCCTTAACACATTCTTTTGTCTTTCAAATGTTTCAGTCATTTGACTGCGGCCGTGCTGGGGCACTGCCTTGAAGAGTTTTGTCGAACAAGTCGCCCCCAGAACTTACACTATATTTTTTTCAAAGCCTAGTACTTATTCTATTGGTTCATTTTGCTGAACTGCTACGTTCGGGCACGTAAATACACCAACACCAATTGTCAAGCAGTGATGGGACACACACACGTGTATGTATATATACAACAGGTGTCTTTTAGTTTGTGTATCAAATCCACACACGAAGCTTTGATACACGCAGTGAGACTGAACCCGGAGGCATGTGGTTGGGAAGCTAGCCTTTGACCATGCAGCCACTCTTGGCCAAACTAAAGCCACCAGACAAATGAAAATTGCCTGCCCTTCTCGGTTAAAGGAGGCCAGTGGGGTAATCTTCACTATGGATTCAGTTGATAGCCGGATCTGTCTTACATGCAACAGCAGCTGTTCAACATAAATCCAAAGGCCAGCAATGCTCGGGCACTAGATGAGTGGGTGCAGAATGGTTTCATCGTTTTGAGTGCCCTCGGGTAGGCCCGGCTGACAGTACCTGTAAAGTTTATCTGAATGGACAGTGCCCCTCGGTAGCACTGCCAGGTGAGGGATTTCTGGAAGTTATCCATAGACCCCGACCCAAAAGTTCTCCAAAACGGACCAATAAGTTGATCCTCTTTGACGCCTAGTGTTCCCCCGAGAACGTCGTCGCACTTTTCCTCCACTAACCCTCTACAGAACACTAGAGTGGAACTACTACCGATCGCATTGCCCACCTAGCGGAGGGCTGTGAGCACTTGACAGCACATGAAGTGCTAAGTGTCCTTCCTCGGTCTACGCCTAATCCAGGTTTGCAGCTCAGTCAAAGAGACGAGCTGTGGAAGAGCAAATGGTGACCACACCTGCTCACCGTCCAGGAAACGCTGGAGATGCCATAGCCTAAGTGCATATCTGCGCATCAGCAACCACGGCATGCCCAACCCTCCATTCAACGGATGTTGACAGTAGATGGAGCGCCTGAACAGTGGAACGCGCCCCTTCCACAGAAAGCAGAAGTGTAAGCGTACCAGCTTGGTCAACCAGCAAACGGGGCAAGGGCTGACAGTCAAGCAGAAATAGGTAATAGATGATAGAGGCGGTGTATGTATTCGCCACATCCGCTCGACCTTTCAGGGACAGCATCCTCTTGGCCATTTCTGGGTGAGATTAGCCACCTTGTTCGTCACATCGCACCAGTTTTTCTCCACCTAGAGGTCTTGATTGAATTTATGACTTTCGACGCAAGAAATGTTTGTGAACACAGGGCCACTTGGTTTTAGATGGGAACGACAGGTAGCCTTAACCAAGCATCCAGCTACCGGCGAAAGTAAGGCATACGCACACCTGGTGATTAGGATTAGGGTTTTTTGTTACGCCGAAAACAGGTGGTGTATGTATTCTTAACATCCGCCATGAAATATTTCATTTTAATCTATTGGATTTATCTATATATATAAAGCTGAAGTTGTCTGTGAATGGCAGGTTTGGTAGCATTCAGCTAACACTACTATCTCCTCCGAGACCCTGCGGCGCAAGTTGACCAAAATTGAGAGTATGATAGAAGAAGGCTTGCTCTTCATTTCGTAGAAGATAAAAATTCAAATCGGACCATGTTAACACCAAAAATTATTTACATCAAAAAGGTGCTTTTTTTCTATGAAAATACCTATTTTTTACGATTTTTTGACTATTGTGTCGCGATTGTTCGGTGTATTTCAACCAGAAAAATGTTCACTTAAAGAGAATAACAAGCTAGATGATGCAAAAATTTTTACTTTTCAAAAATTCCAATTCTAAAGGGTCGAAATAAACCCGAGCAACGCCGGGCGATTTGCTTGTACGAATTAAAACGAACACGCTTTTTTTTTTTTTTTTTTTTGAAAAAGAAAAATCTAAAGACTTAGAAAGGCGTAACTTCGGTATAGGTACCGAAAGTACGGGATACATTTCAAGAAAGTGTTTTTTTTTATATATATGGGAGGTCAGGGTTAGGGGTGAGAGAAAAGGGTTTCTGTTATCTTCAGAAATGTAAACAAAGCCACTTCCGGTACCTATACCGAATGATCGCCCTTAGAAAGAAGAAAAACAAAAATATCAAAGCTCGAGAAAAAGCAAATTGGTAACTTACCATAGACATGGAGATTAAGACTAACGTTCCGTATATAACTCTGGAGCAGAAGTTTAAAATAGAGCACTTCCTCTATAAACAAGTTACGAAGACGAAGGTGTATTTCTGTTATTATAGTGGAAACTACAACATAGAGATAAATAAATATGAAATGCCTGATAAAAAAATTGGGCGGAGGTAAAGATCATGGACCACACCTCCTTCGCGAGTTTTTGGTGTTTTATTCTTACAGGAACACACTATATCGAGGGCGGAGATTCCGAATTTGCATTTCAGAATTTAAATCCACCCCCTTCACACCACCCACCCACCTAAATTTTCACTTTTTTTAAAAGAAGAATTTTGGCGAAATATGTAAAAAAAAATATGTAGATTATAATTCTGAAAGAAAAAATTTTGTAAAATTTAAATTTTTCAAAAGAAAAATAATAATAATAAACACCCCAATTAAAGTGTTTTCTCTATTAATGTTTCACGCATGCATAGAATATAAATAAAATAGCAGACGCAAAAAGTATCTAAACACAAAATCTGACAAGCTAGAAACGCGTTTTCAAAATCTTAACACGAGTTACTAAAGAAAAAAAATTTCAAAATTTTAAACCCGCCCCAACCGGAAATCTGACAAGCTAGAAACAACAGCCAAACTGAGGATCAACTTTCGGACGAATTACCAAAAGAGAAAGCAAATTGTTTAATGTCATTTTGTTGTGTGTGCGTGTACAAAAAAATCTAATATTTATATACATCTCTTAATTCCAAAGACCCTCAACCACATGTCCGTCATGAAACGTTTGTAGAGAAAACACTTTAATTTCATTTCTTGTCATAGGGCGGAGAGGACGGGGGTTGTTTATTTCATTTTTTTTGTTTTTGAAAATTTGAAATTTTACAGAATTTTTTTTTTTGAGAATCATAATCTTCGTATTTTTCTACGTATTTCGCCCCCCCCCCAATTTTTTTTTATTAGTGAAAATTTAGAATTTTACATGGGCGTGGCGTTTGTAAATTTTGTTTTTTTTTTTTTTTGCAATTCGGAATCTCCGCCCTCGATATAGTGTATTCCTAAAAAAACGAAAACAAAAAAATCGCAAAGTAGGTGTGGTCCATGATCTTTACCTCCGACAAAAATTGTTTCCAATAGCGCTTTTCAAAAATTCCAATTCTAAAGGGTCGAAATAAACCCGAGCAACGCCGGGCGATTGCTTGTACGAATTAAAACGAACACGCTTTTTTTTTTTTTTTTTTTTGAAAAAAAAATCTAAAGACTTAGAAAGGCGTAACTTCGGTATAGGTACCGAAAGTACGGGATACATTTCAAGAAAGTGTTTTTTTTTATATATATGGGGGAGGTCAGGGTTAGGGGTGAGAGAGAAAAGGGTTTCTGTTATCTTCAGAAATGTAAACAAAGCCACTTCCGGTACCTTACCGAATGATCGCCCTTAGAAGAAGAGAAAAACAAAAATATCAAAGCTCGAGAAAAAGCCAAATTGGTAACCTACCATAGAAATGGAGATTAAGACTAACGTTCCGTATATAATCTGGAGCAGAAGTTAAAAATAGAGCACTCCTCTTAAACAAGGAATGTTCTTTTCCTTTTTCCTGATGCTCGTGTTCTTGTTTCAACCATGGCTGCCTCAGCATAGTTATTTGTGTTGTTGTTTACTTGTAAAAAGTAAGGAGAGAGGGTTGCTAGCACATCACCCTATGCCCACATTTTCTTCCATCCACATCTTTACCATATGGGGCCCTAACAAAATCCGATAATAGGTATAGATAAAAATCCATCTAATTACTCGTCTCCTTCTAAAATCAGGCATAACTTGGCTATCGGTCAACTTACAATACCGTTCTTCATCTTGAGTTTACTTGGTAGAGTGTGTTTGTTAACTTGAGAGGGTCAAGATGAGCTCTGATATCAGCTGTATGCAAATGAGTTCATTACTGGGGTTCAGAACTCTCGTGGAAAAAAAAGTTTTTTTTAGCTAGCAGGGCATGTGAATATTTCACAGAATTAATGGTAAACTTACCGGTTTTTTTTCTGAAACCTTTATCCAAAAAACCTGAAACCATAGCCTGTGCTGTGTCTGTATGGAAAAATAGTTGCTCATCTGCTTCTCATTGAAAAGCGAAAAACTGGAATATGATAATTACTTAATGCACTTTATATACATTATGCACAACTTTATTATAGACTTAATACAGAACACTCATCAAACAAGTACTATTTTTTTCTTCTTCCATTGTTCTCATAAAAAAAAGTCTGAGACCCCCTTTGGTCATGACTGACCATAGGAAAGTTACCCTCCCAGGCACAAGTCCGGGCAAGGTTGTTTATGGAGACCAGCAGTCACCAATGCATACCAGCCTCTCCTCTCCACACCACAGATGTTATCCAAGGGAAAGGCAAAGGCCGATACAGCTTGGCACCAGTGACGTCGCAACTCATTTCTACAGCTGAGTGACTGGAGCAACGTGAAATAAAGTGTCTGCTCAAGAACACAACATGCAGCCCAGTCCGGGATTCGAACCCACAACACCTCACAATCGTAAGCTCGACACTCTAACCAGTGAGCCAGAATCTTCACAAAGAAAAAAGTATATTGCTGTACATATTATACAACATTCTGTTACATTCCCATATTTCTGCCACATAAATAAGCATGAACATTTATAGAAATCCACTTATGCACATGCATTAGTGAAAGTAACGTAAGAAACTTGGTTCAATTTTTTTAAAAAAACACTTCTCCTCTTTACACACATACCACTATCACTCTCTATTAACCTCACTCCTTGCTAAAATTTACATTAACTCCTCTTCTATATGAATTAACACAACTATTTCTTACTACCCACAAGGGGCTAAACACAGAAGGGACAAACAAGGACAGACAAACAGATTAAGTCGATTACATTGACCCCAGGCGTCACTGGTACTTAATTTATCGACCCCAAAGGATGAAAGGTAAAGTCGACCTCGGTGGAATTTGAACTCAGAACGTAGAGCGGCAGACAAAATACTGCTAAGCACTTCGCCCGGTGTGCTAATGTATCGAGGCTTATGTATCAACACTACCTTCAACAAAACATTTTCATCACATAATATTCCATTCCTCCTACCTCATGTCTTGGAAGGTTCCCTCTCCCTCTGTTCTCTCTTTCCCTTCAAACTAATCATGTGAAAGCATTACAATTACATTCCTTCTACCTCACGTCATGGATGCTTCTCTCTCCAGCTTTTCTTTCTCCCTCTCTAATCACATGAAAGCAATACGGACAGACTAAGTAACAGAATGACAAGCAGATGATGATGATGATGAACTTACTTTCTACTATTGGCACACAAGTTCTGAAGTGTTGGTGGAGGGGACAAGTAGATTACATCGACCCACAATGTTCAACTGGAACTTATTATCAACTCCAAAAGGATGAAAGGCAAAGTAGGCCTTTGAAGAATTTGAACTCAGAACATAGCTTATTGTACACCACGCTCAGGTACTGTACAACTCATTAAAAATATGTAAGAGGGAGACCGTAAAATATTTTGGCAATGAAAGCCAAAAGTGCATGCACAGTTCACTGAATAAAACACGAAAAGACAGAAATATGAAAAGTAAAACAGCCACAAGCAACAATGGTTGGCTGGATCACAGTTATTCTGATGTCATAGAGAAAGTCAGCAGTGTGGGGCACAAGAACATGAAGTCTGGATGATGATTAGTACACCTGATTTGATTTGTTTTCTTTTAAGTTATGTTTTCAGATACTGAAGGTCATCATGATTGGCTAAATCTTCCAATATGAAAGCAACTCCAATATTGTATATGTGTTATTATTATTGAAGGTGGCGAGCTGGCAGAAATGTTAGCATGCCGGGTGAAATACTTAGTGGTATTTTGTCTGTCTTTACGCTCTGAGTTCAAATTCCACTGAGGTTGACTTTGCCTTTAATCTTTTCAGGGTTGATAAATTAAGTACATGTTACACACAGGGGTTGATGTAATTGACTTAATCCCTTTGTTTGTCCTCTCTATGTTTAGCCCCTTGCGGGCAAAAAAGAAATATGCATGTGTTATTATTGTTGTATTTGCTACATCGAATTGCATCCAAACAACACAGCTCCTGGAATGTGATTAAA
This sequence comes from Octopus sinensis, assembly GCF_006345805.1. Classification (NCBI taxonomy): domain Eukaryota; kingdom Metazoa; phylum Mollusca; class Cephalopoda; order Octopoda; family Octopodidae; genus Octopus; species Octopus sinensis. Next base: position 11,544,275 of record NC_043000.1, on the reverse strand, counting down.
TATATCTATAAATTAATACATTCCAACATCTAAGCAGAAACAACTTCACTCATTACCTTTACAAAACGTCATCTTCCGGCAAACATCATCAGATCTCGTTTCTTTTTGCAGATGTCATTCGGACATTCAAGATCAACATCAGACTGGATTGATCTACTTGTAAAGGTTATCAACAACCTCTCTACATTTTTACTAGGCAATAAAACACAGACTATGTATGTATGAGTGGAAATGTGTGTCTGTATAGGTGTGTGATTATTTGCCAGTTTGCACATGCACTTGAATGTGAACATTTATGCGAGTTGTTTGACATAGTTATGATTCATCATCATCATCATCATCATTTAACGTCCGTTTTCCATGCTAGCATGGGTTGGACGGTTCTACCAGGGTCTGGGAAGCCAGGAGGCTGCACCAGGCTCCAGTCTGATGTGGCAGTGTTTCTACAGCTGGATGCCCTTCCTAATGCCAACCACTCTGTGAGTATAGTGGGTGCTTTTTACGTGTCACCGGTACAGGTGTCAGGGGAGGCTGGCAACGGCCACAATCAGTTGATGCTTTTTACATGCCACCAGCACGGAAGCCAGTCAAGGCAGTGCTGGCATCGGCCACATACGGGTGGTGCATTTTACGTGCCACCGGCACAGGTGTCACAACTACAATTTCCATTTGATCTTTTTTGATGTTGATGTACTTGACTCAATAGATCTCCTCAAGCAGAGCAGGTCGCCCTATGATCCAAGGTAAGCACAGCAGGCCGTCCTGCGATCAAAGGCACTTTGGATGGGCTGGGGCTTCTATGTGAAGCTGGTGCAGGAAACCAATAAAAAGATTCCCTAGATTTCAATGTTCATTGTAATATGCCTTACATATGTCCAAACTAAATTATTGACCATATCAATGATTACTGTTCCTCAAACTTATTTTGTTTAACACATTTTCTCTTGTAAAGTGCAATGTTAGGAGTCATTAAAATATGTCATGTATCATATACTCACGACTTTGAAGGTATTTTTTATTGATCACTGAAAAACAAGTGCAACAAAATATATTCGTATCACAACTGCTATATTAACCAATTTGCAGAGTAGCAAAAATGTGGCATCAATGATGATGCATGTATAGGTTAAGAAGCAGCTTACCATCATAAAAAGTGCAAGGAGTTGTCCTAAAAAAAGTCAGGGCAGAGATTCATCAACATTTGTAAAAGGGACAGGAAGAACTCACAAACAGTATGTCCGAAATACATTAACTGATATAAGTCATCAAATATAGCCAGGAATACTTTTGGTAGCTGATGGGTGGGCTATATAAGTGTCACACCAGCTTCTATACTCATGAAGTTGTCAGCCATTGCCTCAATTTTTTTAACCTAATAATGAGAATATCTATACATAGACTAAAGACCGATGGATGCTTGTCAAGAAGAAAGTTAGCCAACAACGTGGAACTAGTAGAGAAAATAAATTGCCCATCATCACTTCCATGGTGAAGGCAATCTTTCCCTTTTTTTAAAATGGTAAACTGCATTTTAACCAGACTTGACCATCACCACCAATGTGAATTAAGTAGACAAGATACTCATAGTTTATTTTACAAAAAAAATGTAACTATCTAGAATAGAATCACCAGGAAATTATGAAGAATATAATTTTATAGGTGTTATTGGTACATGTTAGTGTACTGGTACATGTATCCCTGCAACTTATGCTGTTGTCATGAGTAAAACCTGTTCAAAGGAGTACCAGAGCAGTTAAAACTGAAGATATGAAATTCTACAAAAATACAAGTTTTTGTATCCAGTGAACAGAATCTGTTTCAATTTAATGTAATATTCACAAGTACGAGTGATTCTCAGCAGTTTTGATGGTAAGATTAGTTCCAAAACAAAAACAACTCCTTTGGAAAACATATACAGCAGTTGACCTCATTTCATGTTCAGTCACATGTAGGTCAAGTGCCTATCATGTACAGTCATCATTTTCAACCAATAAGGGTTCAGAGTTCATGTGATAATTTTAGAAAATTCCTACATTAACAGCATTACAAGAAGCAGAAAAGAAAAGAAGAAATGACTTATAGTCAATCACCAAAGAAAAAGGTATGTGTAAGAAAAAAGGAAAAATTATAAAAGAAAGTACAGTATAAGCAGATGGCTAAAATGGAGGAAAATGTGTAATTTTGTGGATGCATTGTTCTACCTTTTGAGGGTGAAGACAATACTCTGGACAAATTTGGGGTTCGTGTCGATGATGAATCTCAAGATCTAAAGCAATATTTGTGTGGCAAAGAACGTCATCAGGCACCTTTTGGTTGTAACTCATAGTATACTGTGGAGGCACATGGCCTAGTGGTTAGAGCAGCGGACTCACGGTCAAGGGATCGTGGTTCGAATCTCAGACTGGGCGATGTGTGTGTTTATGAGTGAAACACCTAAGCTCTACGTGGCTCCGGCAGAAGGTAATGGCGAACTTCTGCTGACTCTTTCGCCACAACTTTCTCTCACTCTTTCCTCCTGCATCTTGCAGCTTGCCTGCGACGGACCGGCGTCCCATCCAGGTGGGGAACCTATACGCCAATGAAACCAGGAAACTGGCCCTTATGAACCAGGCATGGCTCTAGAAGGAACAAGCAACATAGTATACTGCCATAACAAGATCTCTGTAAAAAGCATTGAAACAGAACTGAACACCAGTGCATTTCCAAGTCAAAGCAGGAGATATTGTGCAGTTGGGAAGCTCTTGTTTGAGAGGTGGATTGTTGTGTAGTTCACAGACCTTTGTATAAAAATTGTAGAAGTTCTTTTAATCGTTGGTTGGGTCAGTTGCGAAACAAGATTTTTTATTTCTTTACTACCCACAAGGGGCTAAACACAGAGAGGACAAACAAGGACAGACAAATGGATTAAGTCAATTATATCGATCCCAGTGCGTAACTGGTACATATTTAATCGAGCCCGAAAGGATGATAGGCAAAGTCGACCTCGGCGGAATTTGAACTCAGAACGTAACGGCAGACAAAATACGGCTATGCATTTCGCCCAGCGTGCTAACGTTTCTGCCAGCTCGCCGCCTTCAAAGCAAGATTTCTTATACTGGAATCAGCCATCTGACATTAATTTTATATGTTGTCGTCGAAATAGAGAAGAAGCAAATGTTTTAGAAATATGACGGACGAGTTTTTTTCTCAGACAAAAAATTGTTTTATTTAACAACAATGGAAAGAATAACTAAATTACAGAGAAAAAAATTACAACAGTAAAAAAACAACAAAGAATAATCACTCTTTAAATATTACATTCGGAAAGTAAATGCATGAACCTGTCTCTGTGTATAACAGAATGTTCCAGAATGCATACAAAGCATATGACAGAAAAAGAGGTGAATGAGAGAAATATCAGTGCCATCTTAGCAAGTGGTCCACCCGGCCATTTACACTTCAGCGTGTAGACTAATCTTAACCATAATCCTAACCCTAAACTGTATTCCTAACTTTAAACCGAAGTTCTAATCCTAACCCTTAATCCAGATCAGGTCATTTCACAGCAGTTTAGACCATACCGCTGCAAACCACACACTGATGTAGTGCTGACATATTTTCTTATTTCTTTATTTCCCACAAGGGGCTAAACATAGAGGGGACAAACAAGGACAGACAAACGGATTAAGTCGGTTATATCGACCCCAGTGCGTAACTGGTACTTATTTAATCGACCCCCAAAAGGATGAAAGGCAAAGTCGACCTTGACGGAATTTGAACTCAGAACATAACGGCACATGAAATACCTATTTCTTTACTACCGCTAAGCATTTCGCCCGACGTGCTACCGTTTCTGCCAGCTCGCTGCCCTATTTTCTAATACCAAGTTGAACATCAATTCAAACTGGTGAAAAATAAACTGTGAAATCTATATATATAAAGCTGAAGTTGTCTGTGTATGGTAGGTTTGGTAGCCTTCAATTAACCCTATCTCTTCCGAGACCCTGTGTGTATGTATGTATGTATTTAAGAATATGCCGTTTCTGGATTAATATGTATTCTAGTTTAAATGTACTGAGACTACCAGGGTTTCAAACTCACTTTCACTCCTGAAAAAAAAAAATGAAGGGAAAATTTGTTAATTAATTAACTTTAAATTTCATGATGATCATACATGTACGCATACACATGCATATATATATACATATATATATATATATATATATACGTATATATATGTATATATGTATATATATATATATATATATATATATATATATATATATATATATATATAGAAATATTAAAATTACTAAGTCTCTCTAAAAGAGAACAGCGGCAGCGTTCCCGGAAAATAATAGTTATCGCCATACTAATATGGCATTCTTATAAAAATAAGAAAAAAGCTGTCCGCTTATTAGCTCCATGAGGCCATCGCCTTAAGTTAGCTATTTGATACACAAACTGTATCCATATAACCTTCGAACAAGGGAGGTCAGTCGCTCCACACTACTTGACCGGCAGCTACAGACGCGTTTCGGGGTATTGCCCCTTTTCAATGCAGCGTAGCCAGCCAGTAGGTGTCGCTTCCGACAATCTCTGTTCGATGGTTTTATTTACCTAGTTTCGGTGGAATACATCCACTTGTTTTCAATAATAGAAATATTAAAATTACTAAGTCTCTCTTTTAGAAATATTAAAATTACTAAGTCTCTCTTTTAGAGAGACTTAGTAATTTTAATATTTCTATTATTGAAAACAAGTGGATGTATTCCACCGAAACTAGGTAAATAAAACCATCGAACAGAGATTGTCGGAAGCGACACCTACTGGCTGGCTACGCTGCATTGAAAAGGGGCCATACCCCGAAACGCGTCTGTAGCTGCCAGTCAAGTAGTGTGGAGCGACTGACCTCCCTTGTTCGAAGGTTATATGGATACAGTTTGTGTATCAAATAACTAACTTAAGGCGATGGCCTCATGGAGCTAATAAGCGGACAGCTTTTTTCTTATTTTTATAAGAATGCCATATTAGTATGGCGATAACTATTATTTTCCGGGAACGCTGCCGCTGTTCTCTTTTAGAGAGACTTAGTAATTTTAATATTTCTATTATTGAAAACAAGTGGATGTATTCCACCGAAACTAGGTAAATAAAACCATCGAACAGAGATTGCCGGAAGCGACACCTACTGGCTGGCTACGCTGCATTGAAAAGGGGCAATACCCCGAAACGCGTCTGTAGCTGCCGGTCAAGTAGTGTGGAGCGACTGACCTCCCTTGTTCGAAGGTTATATGGATACAGTTTGTGTATCAAATAGCTAACTTAAGGCGATGGCCTCATGGAGCTAATAAGCAGACAGCTTTTTTCTTATTTTTATAAGAATGCCATATTAGTATGGCGATAACTATTATATATATATATATATATATCAATTCTATCCATCCATCTATCTATTTATCTATCTATCTATCTATCTATTTATCCATCTATCTATCCTTCTGTCTATCTATCCATCTATCTATTTATCCATCCATCTATCTATCTATCTCTGAAAGGATTAGAGACAAACACTTTCCTCTCTGGTCAATCTCTCATCAACTTCTTCAAGTACCACTTGAAAAGGAAAGTGAGAGTAGAGAGGCAAGTCTTGTCTAGTGAATGTTTAAAAAAAAGATGGGTGAATGTAGCAAGGATGGCACGTATGAATGACGAAGCCACCTTGAGCATAATCCTATGAACCCAGAAATTGAAAACAGAGGGTTACCCACTTGCAAACAAATGTGGTAACACATAACAATATTGATCGAGGTTACCATGGTCTTTTTCGTAGGCTTTTCTTCCCACGGATAAACCTTATCTGCTCCCCCCTTTACACCGTACATCATGACACTGTGATACACGATCCCTATTGATCGTTTTTCCTCTTCCCCTTTTTTCCTCTTTTTTCTTTTCTTTTGTTTCTTTTCCTTTTTTTCTTTTTTTCTTTTTTCCCTTTTACGATCTCTTTTGATCAAAAACCTATGCCACTTTTTTTTTTCTCATCCTCCAAAAGAAAAGTTCTACCTTGTAATTTGTCCCATCTGTGTGCAGCCCTGTGTGACCAATAAAGAATCTTATCTATCTATCTATTTATCCAACCATCTATCTATTTATCCATCTATCTATCATTCTGTCTATCTATCTATCCATCTATCTATTTATCCATCCATCTATCTATTTATTTATCTATCTATCTATCTATCTATCTATCTATCTATCTATCTATTTATCTATCTATCTATCATACGTATGTATGTATGTATGTATGTATGTATGTATGTATTTATGTATGTATGTATGTATGTATGTATGTATCCATAGTTTCTGGAATAATATACATTCTACATAAAAATCACTGAGATGACCAAAGCTTCGTAACTGGCGAACACACCTGAAAAAAAAAAAGAAAAAAATGAAGGGTAAATTTTGTTAAAATTATAATCTTTAAATGTTTGTCTGAAGAATTACGGATAGGAGATTCTATACATGTTTTTATTTCTACATGTGAACCTTTGCAACTCCTTTGCTTTAATGAAACACATGTAACATGGAATTGGAGATATACAAAATATTTAGTTTATATGCATATATGTATGTATATATACATATATATATATATATATATATATATATATATATATATATATATATATATTAGAAGAAATGAGGTTCTCAGAAATCTGGATGGTTTTATATTTACAGATATTTATTAGTATGTTCCTTTTTTTTATATAAATCATATATCATATATTAGCGCTTTCGTCCATTCTAGTGGAGTCTAATGGACGAAAGCACTAATATATGATATATGATTTATATAAAAACATGTACCATACAAATAAATATCTGTAAATATAAAACCATCAGAAATTCTGAGTACGTCATTTCTTCTAATATAAAATACCTGTACATCATCTCCAAACCTTCTAATTTATATATATATATATATATAATTTCAACAATTGAGGGCAAAATTAATTAATTATTAATCAATTTCACCAAGTGTTCAGTATGCAAAGGGACCATTCAAGGCAAATTCAAATTATTACATTATATAAAAGGGCTTAGTAAAATAAATTACTTTGCCGCATACTGAACTCATTAGAAATAGCAGCTAAAAAACTTTTTTAAAAAGCTATTTCTAATACTTAAAGAAAATCTCTCTCATATATAGTGTTTGCTTAATTCAACTCACAAAAGTTTGGGGGTAAGGACATCGAAAAATCAAATGCTAAGGTTATTCGAGAACGTACGTTTCAAGATTAGTCAAAACAACATTTCTATCATCGGCTCAGAAATTCCTTGGTTTGGATTTGGAAACACTGAAAATAAGAACATACCCTCTCGAAGATCTGCTTCCAACTAACAGTGCCAACAAATTCAAAAAAGCAAGCGAAGAATCTCTGTTCTCCCCTTTCCACCAGCGTGGGTTAAAATCATCAAACACTATGCTTATTTCGGTAAAATCCGAAGCATTAATCAGAGGGAGATTGATTATAATTTCAACAATTGAGGGCAAAATTAATTAATTATTAATCAATTTCACCAAGTGTTCAGTATGGAAAGGGACCATTCAAGGCAAATTCAAATTATTACATTATATAAAAGGGCTTAGTAAAATAAATTACTTTGCCGCATACTGAACTCATTAGAAATAGCAGCTAAAAAACTTTTTTAAAAAGCTATTTCTAATACTTAAAGAAAATCTCTCTCATATATAGTGTTTGCTTAATTCAACTCACAAAAGTTTGGGGGTAAGGACATCGAAAAATCAAATGCTAAGGTTATTCGAGAACGTACGTTTCAAGATTAGTCAAAACAACATTTCTATCATCGGCTCAGAAATTCCTTGGTTTGGATTTGGAAACACTGAAAATAAGAACATACCCTCTCGAAGATCTGCTTCCAACTAACAGTGCCAACAAATTCAAAAAAGCAAGTGAAGAATCTCTGTTCTCCCCTTTCCACCAGCGTGGGTTAAAATCATCAAACACTATGCTTATTTCGGTAAAATCCGAAGCATTAATCAGAGGGAGATTGATTATAATTTCAACAATTGAGGGCAAAATTAATTAATTATTAATCAATTTCACCAAGTGTTCAGTATGCAAAGGGACCATTCAAGGCAAATTCAAATTATTACATTATATAAAAGGGCTTAGTAAAATAAATTACTTTGCCGCATACTGAACTCATTAGAAATAGCAGCTAAAAAACTTTTTTAAAAAGCTATTTCTAATACTTAAAGAAAATCTCTCTCATATATAGTGTTTGCTTAATTCAACTCACAAAAGTTTGGGGGTAAGGACATCGAAAAATCAGATGCTAAGGTTATTCGAGAACGTACGTTTCAAGATTAGTCAAAACAACATTTCTATCATCGGCTCAGAAATTCCTTGGTTTGGATTTGGAAACACTGA
>NC_043000.1:11523334-11530834 GCF_006345805.1 Octopus sinensis | reverse complement strand
CTGTCATTTAATTCCACATATCATCATCATCATCATCATCGTCGTCGTCATTTAATTCCACATATCATCATCGTCGTCGTCGTCGTCGTCGTCGTCTGCTTTCCATGCTAGCATGGGTTGGACGGTTTGACTGTGGGCTGGCGAACCAGATGGCTGCACCAGGCTCCAGTCTTGATCTGGCACTGTTTCTACAGCTGGATGCCCTTCCTAATGCTAACCACTCCGAGAGTGTAGTGGGTACTTTTACGTGCCACCGGCACGGGGCCAGTCAGGCGGTACTGGCAATGACCTCGCTCAAATTTTTTACACATGCCAACGGCACAGTGCCAGTAAGGCGATGCGCCGTTGCACGTATATATATATATATTTTTAAAGCTTTTATATATATTTCAGACAATGTTCCACGAAATATACACACACATGCACGCAATCATACACTCATTTAAATTCAAATCAAGGGAATATATTTTACTTACTATCGTCTTCGTTTTTGACAGAAATATCAAACTCTTTATGGCTTCCCTCTTTTCTAGCAGCGTGAAATCGTTTTCCTTGACTTTGAACTTCCCACTCGATGCTAAAATACGGGTCTCTGAAAACCAACATATTACAATTGATAAATTTGATAAAAATTATTACGAAGAAAATTTTTACGATTTTATTTACAAAAATCAGTTTTGTTTTATTAAATCAATGAGTTTATTATTTCATTTCTGATATTAGTGCATGTTTCATACCCAGATTCATGATATAGAAGATAAAAATGGCATGTAATTTGGGTAAACCACTACGCCATATGCCCGTGGGCATATAGCATAGTGGTTAAGAGCGCAGGCTACTAACCCCAAGATTCCGAGTTCGATTCCAGGCAGTGACCTGAATAATAATAATAATAATATTGATGATGATGATGATGATGATGATATACACATACAGAAAATTGCACTACTGGGCACTGCACACATCCTATGCAAAACACTTTCAATACAGTAACCACCAGAGCATCACAGCAAAACACAGCACATACCCAAGGCACACAGAGCTGCGCTCGGTAGTGAAGTGAAAGCATGCTATAAAAATAAAACTACTGAATAATAATAATAATAATAATAATAATAATAATAATAATAATAATAATAATAATAGCAACATCGAAAAATACCTTAGGAATGAGAACCCAGGTTCGAAATTTCCCCAAGACACCTGATGAAGGCTGGAGGGTATATCTATGACATTAATAGCCTATAATTCCCCTACCACTTAAACTTCAACATGAATAACTTTTGAGATTTATTTTACCCCTTCCTATATCTATAAATAGAAAAATTCTTTGTCTCCATCCAACCGAAAATCCCTCCATCCCCACTAACAGATCTAAATAACTAAAGGAAAAATCTATAGTCAGAAGATAAACTTTAACCCTTTCGTTACCAACCTGTCTCTGAGTACAAATGTCTTGTTTTCATAAGTTTTGAATTAAAATCTTCCACCAAACCTCAGCTAAAATTTATGTTCCTAGCACTAGCTTAATGATAACTAAGTTATTTTACTAAATTCTTTGTTATATTTAAAATTAATTGAAAGAAACACAGAGCATCTCAAAATAAATACAGTAACGAAAGGGTTAATACTATAATGTTCTTAACAATCAAATCAACCTCTCTGTCTGCATAGCTACCCTTTTTATAATGTTGGCAAACGAAATGGAAATAAATATATGTATTGTCCATTAGATGGAAGACTTCTATAAATGGCTGAAGATTGCTCAACATTTTAAAACTGATGTAATACTTACAATGTTTAATAAAATGAAGTAGCATGAAACGATTGTATCAAATTACCGAAGATATACTTGTTGCTTATTTTGATTATAATCACCCCATGGATTTATATGGATTATACCATACAAAATTCTGGTGCCTCTGACTTAAGTACCATATTCATTTGAATCTAAATTTTGCTGATCTTATATATACACACACACACACACACATATATATATATATATATATATATATATATATATATATATATATATATTATAATTAGGGTTCAGCAAAGATTTGCTTTACCACATACCAAAGTTTAGAAATAGCAGCCAAAGAACCTTAGCTATTTCTTCTTCTTTAAGAAGAGACTCCCAGACAAAAAGTAGAAGAAATAGCTAAGGTTCTTTGGCTGCTATTTCTAAACTTCGGTATGTGGTAAAGCAAATCTTTGCTGAACCCTAATTATAAAATATTACTTAAGTTTACCGTGAAATGGTCCTTTTTCATGCCGAATTCTACTGGTGAAATTATTGATTACTAGTTAATTAATTACCCTTTGTTATAAATTGAGATAGGGGTTGTGAGTGCAACCCTCCATGGGATAACATATATCCAATATACTGGTAGTAAAGCACCCATCAAAGTTAATACATAAATGTTAAGAATTGCAATGCAATTAATTCATTTACTGTATTATATGGGCAAAGGTAAAATGTTTTACCACAAATTAATAATACAAAATAAGAAAATGGACAAATACATCTTAATCAATAATCAACTACCAGATAATACCCAATCACATAATTATTAAACCACTACATATGAACATTAAGGTCAAACATAATAATATAGAACAAAACAATGTACATGAATGAGTAATATGATACAATAAGTACAGTATGTATAAGTGAATTTGTATTTATTTATATTCACTTATACATACTGTACTTATTGTATCATATTACTCATTGATGTACATTGTTTTGTTCTATATTATTATGTTTGACCTTAATGTTCATATGTAGTGGTTTAATAATTATGTGATTGGGTATTATCTGGTAGTTGATTATTGATTAAGATGTATTTCTCCATGTATAATTCATTAGTTATCGTTGACCATCGGTTCGGCCTCGTGTCTCGCTAAATATAGAATAGATATTTAAGTTTCTCCATACAGAGGTCTCAATGGCGGCCGATTTTTGCAGGCAGCCGATTTTCGCAGGCGGCCGATTTTCGCGGGGGTTCGCCCGCCCTCCCACCCCCTCCACCGTTACAGGAAGCCTAAAATTTTCTCATCGCTGTCTCTGATGTACACTTTAAGTTTTACACTGTCCCCACTGCTACAGGAAGTCCAAAATTTTCTCATCCTTGTTGTCTCCCATGTACATGTCTATCTCCCATGTACACTTCGCATCCCTGTTGTCTACGCCACTTGCTCCTCCTTCCATAAATGGTAGTGGTCATTCATTGCAAGATATATTGGTAACGTACGCGGTTTGAACTTAGGTTTAATTGTCTGTTTATGAATTCTGCCAAACGCGAGTTTTCTTTTCAGGTTCATGATGCTACTAGGTCCAATGCCTCCCACTCCCTCAGGATTGGCACCCTCAACGTTGGCACACTGAAAGGCAGATCTGGCGAGATCGTTGAATTGCTTAACGAAGGTGTGTGGATATATGCTGTGTTCAAGAGGTGAGGTGGAGAGGAGGTTCTGCTAGGTTCCTCACAGGTAAAGGACAGAGGTACAAGATTTTCTGGGCTGGGAATACTGAAGGGGTCGGGGGAGTAGGTATGCTTATTGCCGAAAAATGGGTAGGTAAGGTAATCGAGGTAGTCAGAGTATGTGACAGAATACTGAAGATTAGTTTAGTGATCCATCATAGTTTAGCAACTATTATATCGGCATATGCCCCTCAGCCAGGGCTACCCGATGGACAGAAAGACCGTTTCTATGACACCCTACTACAGACCACCTCACTGACGAACGACAGGGACCTTCTCTTTGTGGGTGGTGACTTCAATGGGCATGTTGGACGATATGCTGAGGGCTTCTATGGCGTTCATGGAGGCTATGGTTATGGTTCTCGCAATGAGGAGGGAACCAGGCTGCTGGAGTTCTGTGATGCGAATAGTCTTATGGTTTGCAACACTAACTTCAGGAAACCGACAAGCCACTTGGTCACCTACCGTTCGGGCCAGCATACTAGCCAAATCGACTACATCCTTACCAGAAAAAGGGAAAGATGGCTGCTTATAAATGCCAAAACCTTCCCAGGCGAAGAGTGTACCCCACAACATAGACTGGTAGTCAGTGACTTTAGAATCAGGACTAAGAGGACAACTAGAAGACGACCAACATGGAGAAGAAGGGTCTGGAAGCTTAAAGACCCTGCAAATGGACAGAGATTTAGAGACATGTTACTTGAAGCCTTCGACGAAATAGAAGGGGGTATAGCTACACATGGGGTAGAAGATAACTGGGCGCTTCTAAGGGACAACCTGCTGAAAGCCACAGACCAGATCTGTGGCTGGTACAAAGTCCCCACAAGACCCAAAATAACGTGGTGGTGGAACAATACTGTTGACAGGGCTATTAGACAAAAGAAACAGGCTTGGAAGGACTGGAAGAACGGTGGTAGCAGGGAAGTGTATCAGACTGCAAGAAGGGAGGCTAGGAGGCAGTTGTATTTAGCCAGAGGGGAAGCAGATAAGAAAAAATTTGCCAATGTCCTGCGCCGTGAAGATGAAAGACTTGAGATATTTCGTGTTGCAAGACAGTGTGTGAGAGAGAATCGTGACATGGTAGGAGAGAAATGTGTTCGCAAGGATGATGGCTCACTTGCGCTAAATGAGGATGCAAAGAGAGAGGTTTGGAGACGCCACTATGAAAGGTTGCTGAATGAGGAAAATGAATGGGATAAAGAGAGTCTGCCGAATGTTGACCCAACAGAGGGACCAGCAATCCGAGTTGATAGTTCCTTAGTAGATAAGGCAATTAGAAGCATGAAAACAGGGAAAGCCCCAGGCCCATCAGGAATTACTGCAGAGATGCTCAAAATATCTGGTAGTGCTGGCTATAGCCTAGTCACCCGTATAGTTAACCAGATGATACACGAAGGAGTCATTCCCAATGACTGGTGTAGCAGCATAATAGTTAACTACTACAAAGGTAAAGGTGACGCCCTAGATACAAATAACTACAGGGGTATCAAGCTGCTAGATCAGGTAATGAAGGTAACGGAGAGGGTTATAGCCCAACAAATTAGAGAGAGAGTTAGCTTAGATCAGATGCAGTTTGGGTTCGTGCCAGGGAAAAGTACTACTGATGCTATTTTCCTGGTAAGACAGCTGCAGGAGAAATACCTAGCCAAAGACAAACCCCTATACCTGGCTTTTGTCGATATGGAGAAAGCCTTCGACAGGGTCCCCCGATCCCTTATCTGGTGGTCAATGAGGAAACTAGGGATAGATGAATGGTTAGTGAGAGCTGTACAAGCCATGTACAGAGACGCTGCTAGTAAGGTGAGGGTTGGCACCAAATACAGTGAAGAATTCAGGGTAGAGGTTGGGGTCCACCAAGGTTCAGTCCTCAGCCCCCTCCTATTTATCATAGTCCTTCAGGCAATAACGGAGGAATTCAAGACTAGATGCCCCTGGGAGCTCCTCTATGCTGATGACCTTGCTCTAATTGCTGAGTCTCTATCAGAACTGGAGGAGAAGTTTCAGGTGTGGAAGCAAGGTTTAGAATCGAAGGGCCTTAGAATCAACCTAGCCAAAACCAAAGTCCTAATAAGTAGGAAGGTAGACCAATCACAAACGCCTTCAGGTAGATGGCCTTGCTCGATCTGTAGAAAAGGCGTAGGTAGAAACTCTATAAGATGCACCAAATGTAAGCTATGGACACATAAGAGATGTAGTAATGTCAAAGGAAGACTAACTAGGAAAATAGTTTTTATCTGTGGCAGATGCTCAGGAGCAATAAACTCTGAAAATATGCAGAGACCAACTTCTATCACGTTTCAGGGAGAAAAACTAGAAGTAGTTGATAGCTTCCGCTACCTAGGTGACCAAGTCAGTAGCGGGGGCGGGTGTGCTGAAAGTATAACTGCTAGAGTAAGAATAGCCTGGGCAAAGTTTAGAGAGCTCTTACCCCTACTGGTGACAAAAGGCCTCTCGCTCAAAGTAAAAGGCAGACTGTATGATGCATGTGTACGTACAGCCATGCTACATGATAGTGAAACTTGGGCTGTGACCTCTGAGGATTTACGTAAGCTCGCAAGAAATGAAGCTAGTATGCTCCGTTGGATGTGTAATGTCAGTGTTCATAATCGACAGAGTGTAAGTACCTTGAGAGAAAAGTTGGACCTAAGAGGCATCAGATGTTGTGTGCAAGAGAGACGATTGCGCTGGTATGGTCATGTGGCGAGAATGGACGAAGATAGGTGTGTGAAAAAGTGCCACACCCTGGCAGTTGAGGGGACCTGTGGAAGAGGTAGACCCAGGAAAACCTGGGTCGAGGTGGTGAAGCACGACCTTCGAACTCTAGGTCTCACCAAGGAAATGACCAGAGACCGAGACCTGTGGAAGTATGCTGTGCGTGAGAAGACCCGGCAAGACCAGTGAGAACAATCAAAATCAAATCATATATCCGTGTCCGCTGCCAGCCTCGTCTGGCACCCGTGTCGGTGATACGTAAAAGCACCATTCGCTCGTGGCCGTTTGCCAGCTCTGTCTGGCCCCCGTGTCGGTGGCACGTAAAAGCACCATCCGCTCGTGTTCGTTGCCAGCCTCGGCTGGCCCCCGTGCCAGTGACACGTAAAAGCACCGTCCGTTCGTGGCCGTTTGCCAGCTCTGTCTGGCCCCGTGTCGGTGGCACGTAAAAGCACCATCCGTTCGTGTTCGTTGCCAGCCTCGGCTGGCCCCCGTGCCGGTGACACGTAAAAGAACCGTCCGTTCGTGGCCGTTTGCCAGCTCTGTCTGGCCCCGTGTCGGTGGCACGTAAAAGCACCATCCGTTCGTGTCCGTTGCCAGCACCGCCTGGCCCCGTGCCTGTGACACGTAAAAGCACCATCCGTTCGTGGCCGTTGTACCAGCTCTGTTTGGCACCTGTGCAGGTGGCACGTAAAAAACACCCACTACACTCGCGGAGTGGTTGGCGTTAGGAAGGGCATCCAGCCGTAGAAACACTGCCAAATATGACTGGGCCTGATGAAGCCTTCCGGCTTCACAGACCCCAGTTAAACCGTCCAACCCATGCTAGCATGGAAAACGGACGCTAAATGATGATGATGATGATGATGATGATATATAATATATATATATATATATATATATACATACACACTGAGAAAGTGTTCTAAAGAACTGTTATTAAATAATTAAAGATTATTAAAAAAGATGCCCCCACCCACTCAATGTAATATTACTGTTATGTGTAGAAATGAAGGAGGCATCAGGACCAGAAGCGAGGTGGGGAGTGACATCGTGTCAAGAAGCGGAGATTCTAAACAGCTTCTTTCTTGGTCAAGTCTATGCGGTGAAAACACGTGAGGAGTGGATGTCAGGGGTATTGTAGTTTCTGGCCAGATGTTCGGGTAGTGTACGTCTGTAGGTACGTCTAGCAAGATCTTCTGATCCTAGCGCTTTATACCCTGTTTGATATTTATCTCTCACTGGATAGAGTATTTCTTTTCTTGAGTCTACCTCTTCTAGATCTTTCAAAAGAACTATC
>NC_043000.1:11513334-11518334 GCF_006345805.1 Octopus sinensis | reverse complement strand
TATATATATATATATATATATATATATATATATATATATATATATAATATATCACCGCTCGAAACGTCAAACCCTCCTTCCCTTCTTTCCTAAGCGTCCAATAATACTTTATTTGTTCCACATCCTTGCGTTGTTGTCTTTTTGTTTTCTTGTTTGGATTAACTTTATATATATATATATATATATATATATATATATATATATATTATATATATATAGGGGTTAGGGAGGGTTAGGGTAGGGTTAGGGTAGGCTTGCTTAGCCAGTGAAGTGGCGTCATATGAAAGCTAAAACAATATATATATATATATATATATATAGAGAGAGAGAGAGAGAGAGAGAGAAAGAGATAGAGATAGATAGATAGATATTTATAAAAATATAAATAATATATAAATATATACATATATATATACATATATGTGCATACCTACATATATATGTATATATACATGCACATATGGGTACAGGACATCAAAAACGTTGAACACAATGAGAAACGAAACATAAAAATAACAACATAGAAAACGAACTTTTTTGGGGGGAGAAAAAACAGAGAAACGAGACATGCAACATAAAAAATATTCCCCTTCATCAGTTGTCCCTGTTTCATATACTACGCGTTACGAAGGTAAGGACATAACGTGACTTCGTTGAAACAATCCTTCCCGCAAAGCAAATTAAATCAATTTGGGATATTTTGCGGAGGTTGAAAGTGGTAACAAGAACAGGACAGTGAGAACATCATACATACATACATTACACATACATACATACATACATACATACATACTACATACATACATACATACATGCATGCATGCATGCATGCATGCATACATACATACATACATAATACATACATACATGCATATATGCATACATACATACATATGGAGGAGTGGGCTGTGTGGTAAGTAGCTTGCTTACGAACTACATGGTTCCGGGGTTCAGTCCCACCGTGTGGCACCTTGGGCAAGTGTCTTCTACTATAGCCTCGGGCCAACCAAAGCCTTGTGAGTGGATTGGGTAGATACGAAACTGAAAAGAAGCCCGCTGTTTATATGTATATGTATGTTGTGTGTGTGTGTGTGTGTGTGTGTGTGCCTGTGTTTATCCCCCCAACATCGCTTGACAACTGATGCTGGTGTGTTTACGGTCCCCGTAAGTTAGCGGTTCGGCAAAAAGAGACCGATAGAAAAGTACTCTGGCTTACAAAGAATAAGTCCTGGGTCGATTTGCTCGACTAAATTCGGTGCTCCAGCATGGGCCGCAGTCAAATGACTGAAACAAGTAAAGAATAAAAGAAAAAAGAATGTGCGCGTGTGCGCGTGTGTGTAGTGAGTATAACAGAGTTAATGGCGCTAAAAATTACAAAAAAACATAAAAGAAAATTGTGATTTACGTACCGTTTCCAGAGAGCAAAATGTACGATGAACAGCTGCAATCGTAATCTTGAATTTCTCCTCGTAAAGGATGCTGCATATCACATAAGCCATTGCAATAGCTAAAATATTCGCACTTATTGAATAAAATGCACCGACTTGCACAGTCTTCAGCAGACGATGCGTTATCAGTTTTTTTATTCTGAACAATAAGCATTTTTTTGGCAGTTATCTCACCTGAAGACTCGGGTACATTCTGATTTTGCTGCTATAGATGTCACAAAAAGAGTCAAAGCTGGCAGCAATATGAGAATCAAATGATATTGAATTGATGTTTCCATTCCTGAAAGATGAAAAATATACAATAATACATACATACATACATACATACATACATACATACATACTACACTCACACTACATCATACATACTACATACATACATACATACTACATACATACATACTTTACATACATACACTCACACATACATGATACATACTCACATACATACATACATACATACATACAACATAATATATAATAATACATACATACATACATACATACATACATACATACATGCATACATACATACACACACATACATACAACATACATACTACCATACACACACACACATACTACATACAGAATACATACATACACACATACATACATGCATACATGCATACATACTTACATACATACACATACGCATACATACATACAAACATACTTACATACATACATACATAATACATACATACATACATACATACATACATACACACACACTACATGCATACATGCATACATACATACATACATACATACATACCATCATGCTGCGTGCATACATACATACACACACATAACATGCATACATGCATCATACATACATGCATACATACATACATACATACATACATACACACACACATACATAGATACACACACACACATACATGCATACATGCATACATACATACATGCATACATACATACATACATACATACATACATACATACATACATACATACATACATACATACAAACATGCATGAAAAGAAGAATATCTACGCTGAACTATTGAGAAATCTGAGTTTACTCTTGCCAGATTACAAGTACAGATTGTACCTGTAATTATTGGGGTCCTGGAATATGTACAACCACACTGCCTAAATACCCACTCTTGAGAAATTGGGCTTCTCAGAACCAGAAATGAGAAAGCTAATTCAAAGACTACACATCCAATCCATCGCTGGAACTGTAAAAATCTGTAAAACTTAAACTCCAGAAGTTTATCATTTAAATATATGAGCATGTCTACGACCAACTATACAACTATATGCATATAAGGCATACATAAATCACAAAATTCAAATCTGCACATATACATACATACAAAAATACCCTTTGTTGATGTTTGAAATTTCAGTAAAGCTAATTCAAATACACACACCAATCCATCGCTGGAACTGTAAAAATCTGTAAAACTTTCCAGAAGTTTATCATTTAAATATATTTGAGCATGTCTAGATATACAACTATATGCATAGAAGGCATACATAAAGCAAAAATTCAAATCTGCACATATACATAATACAAAAATACCCTTTTGTTGATGTTTTGAAATTTCAGTGAAGGAGCCTTGGATCTAGGTTGGAAACCGACTCTTTCTCTATTGGTAAGAAATCTTGAAATAATTGAACATTGACATATCACCCAAATCACATAAGCAGTTGTCCGAAATGTCATCACGGAATGCTAGTGAAGCTGTAAATAGTTGGTCAGTATCAATACTTTCAGCAGCTTTTGTAGATTGGACAAAACTGAATTACCAAAGCTAGTCAAAGAACTAGGAAGGAATTCAATATGAATGGAGGACTCCACCCAAGGCAGAAGTGGCAAGATTATACTTACTAAGAAAGAAGGAAGAAGAGGGTTAATATCAGTAAAAGATTGCGTGAGTTAACTAGAGTAGATAGAGACTACTATTTAGGTAATAGTAAAGAAAGTTTATTGAAAGCTGCTAGAGCGACAGCAGAGATAGAGAAACCAAAAACCCAAACGAAGTTAAAAACTAGAAAAAACACACAAAAGTTATCTGACTTGGCAGGAGAAAGCGTTGCGTGGTAGATTTCTAAAGTTTTCGCAGCAGAAAGTAGTAGTGAGACCTGGCTATGGTTGCAGAAAGAAAGCTGAAAAGGGAGACAGAAAGTTTGTTAGTAGCAGCACAAGCTCAAGCATCAAGGACTAATTGGATAAATGCCAAGATAGACAAAAGCCAAGTAGATTACCAATGTAGGTTGTGCAAATCAAAACAGAAAAGTTTTACCCATATAGTAAGTGAATGTAGTATGCTGGCACAAAAGAATACAAGAAAAGACATGACAACCTAGGGAGAGTAATCCGCTGGGAGTTATGTCGAAAGCTAGGATTTGAACATAATAATAAATGGTATGAGCATGAACCTAGTAAAGTACTAAAAGTAAGAAATACAAGTTGTTGTGGGACTTTAGCGTTGAGATTGACAGAGTAATAGAAGCTAGGAGGCCTGATTTAGTAGTTAGAGATAAAGAGAATAGAAAGTGGCAGATAATTGACACTACAGTATCAAATGATAGAAAAATCAATATGAGAGGTATAGAAACAATGGTGAAGTTCCAGGATCTAGCCATTCAATTACAGAGTCTATGGAAGTGCGGGCAAAATGTATCCCAATAGTGCATTGGGAACTATTCCTAAATATCCGGACAGATGAATAGAGGAAATAGGCATAAAACCCAGTTTTAGTACAGCTCCAGAAAACATTGTTATTAGGGACAGCTAGGATACTTTGGAGGGTTACTTGTACTTGTACTTGTGGCGACTTCACCCTGGCGGGTTGAGTGCTTCTTCTACCACCCTCGAGGCTTCTCGAACCATGGCAGCCCACGCACGACAGTCCTGCGCCAGTTTCACTGGAGATAGCGAGCCAGTCACGGTTCCATCGGCGCAGGCCGACCACTGTATTCGCCATTGAGAATTCATGGAAAAGTTTCATGGGAATATGTGGATTTCACAAGCGGTCCCCAACAATCTCGCATGTGGAGACATCCTGTTTGCCGCAGATTGTCCGCTACGCAGGGACAGAATGACCGAGACCGCCAGTTGCCGAAGCAGACCCTCCGAGGATTTTCACCAGAGCCCCGTCTGCCACTCCGAGGTTTTCACCAGAGCCCGTCTGCCGGTTGTGGCTCTAATACCCTTCGGTGTCAGACCAATCCGCCTTGGGTGGCCCTACCAGGAACCGAAGTTCCCGACGGCATAGCCCTGACAATACCCGTTGCCAGCGTCCTCACCACGGTGAAGAGGGTATGGACTTTGGGACGCTTATGCATTTGTGGAGACAGAAGATATTGTCGCAGAGTTCTAAGACTTTACAACAGTTATTTTTAATGTCCATTAACTTTTTGCCCTACCTCCATCACGAAATCAAAAATCCATGAAATAAATGCTCCACCCTAAATATAACCATTGAGCCCATGATTTCTACAAATCTACTCCCGTCCTTTCTATTCCTTTTGGAAATGGGAAATTATAACAGTAAACCAAATGTAATGAAAGCA
>NC_043000.1:11470834-11508334 GCF_006345805.1 Octopus sinensis | reverse complement strand
TAGCCTTCCATACTTTGTGATTTTGGCATCGCTGGCCTTCCATACTTTGTGATTTTAGCACTGCTGGCCTTCCATACCATTTGATTTTGGCACCGCTGGCCTTCCATACTTTGTTATTTTGGCACCGCTGGCCTTCCATACTTTGTGATTTTGGCACCGCTGGCCTTCCATACTTTGTGATTTTCGCACCGCTGGCTATGTGATTTTTCGAAAATTTTACCCAAAAAGTTTTCCCAAATTTTCACTGAAAATTTTTGATTAAAATATTCGTTGAAAATTTTCGAAAAATTTTTAGGAAAAATCTTCGGTGAAAATTTTCGAAAAATTTTTGGGGAAAATATTCGGTGAAAATTTTCGAAAATTTTTTGGTGAAAAGTTTCGAAAAATTTTTGGGTAAAGTTTTCGGTGAAAATTTTCCACAAATTTTTGAGGAAAATTTTCGGTGACTATTTATGAAAATTTTTTGGGGAAAATTTTTGGGTAAAGTTTTCCGGTTTAAAACTTTCGAAAAATTTTTGGGGAAAATTTTCGGTGAAAATTTTCAGAAAATTTTTGATTAAAATTTTCGAAACTTTTGGGGAAAATTTTCGGTGAAAATTTTTGAAATATTTTTGAGTGAAAATTTTCGAAAATTTTTCGGGGAAAATTTTCGAAAAACTTTTGGGTAAAATTTTCGGTGAATATATTCGAAAAACTTTTGGGGAAAATTTTCGGCGAAAATTTTCGAAATATTTTTGGGGAAAATTTAAATTTTCGAAAATTTTTCGGGGAAAATTTTCGGCAAAAATTTTCGAAAGACATTTGTGTAAAATTTTCGGTAAATTTTTGATTAAAATTTTCGTTGAAAATTTTCGAAAAATTTTTGGGTAAAATATTCGGTGAAAATTTTCGAAATATTTTTGGGAAAAATTTTTAAAGGAAAATTTTCGACAAAAAAATTTTCCAAAAGTTTTTGGGGAAAATTTTCGAAAAGTTTTTGAGTAAAATTTTCTGAAAATTTTCGAAAAATTTATGGGTGAAAATTTTGGAAAACTTTTTGGGCAAAATTTTCGAAAAATCACAAAGTATGGAAGGCGAGCGGTGCCAAAATAACAAAGTATGGAAGGCCAGCGGTGCCAAAATCAAAAGGTATGGAAGGCCACCGGTGCAAAAATCACAAAGTATTGAAGGTCAGCGATGCCAAAGCGGTGCCAAAATCGGTGAAAAACTTTTTGGGAAAATTTTCGGTGAAAGTTTTCGAAAAATTTTTGGGGAAAATTTTCGGTGAAAATTTTCGAAAATTTTTCGGGGAAAATTTTCGGCAAAAATTTTCGAAAAACTTTCGTGTAAGATTTTCGGAAAATTTTTGATTAAAATTTTCGTTGAAAATTTTCGAAAAACTTTTGGGTAAAATTTTCGGTAAATTTTTGATAAAAATTTTCGTTGAAAATTTTCGAAAAATATTCGGTGAATATATTCGAAAAATTTTTGGCGAAAAGTTTCGAAAAATTTTTGGGTAAAGTTTTTGGTAAAAATTTTCCAAAAATTTTTGGGGAAAATTTTCGGTGAAAATTTTCGAAAAGTTTTTGAGTAAAATTTTCGAAAAATTTATGGGTAAAATTTTCGGTGAAAATTTGGGAAAACTTTTTGGGTAAAATTTTCGAAAAATCACAAGGCCAGCGGTGCAAACAAAAATCACAAAGTATGGAAGGTCAGCGGTGCCAAAGTAACAAAGTATGGAAGGCCAGCGGTGCCAAAATCACAAAGTATTGAAGGCCAGCGATGCCAAAATCACAAAGTATAGAAGGCTAGCGGTGCCAAAATCGGTGAAAAACTTTTGGGGAAAATTTTCGAAAAATTTTTGGGGAAAATTTTCGAAAAATTTTTGATTTAAAATATGCGTTGAAAAATTTCGAAAAATTTTTAGAAAAAATATTCGGATAATTTTCGAAAAATTTTTGGGGAAAATTTTCGAAAAATATTCGGTGAATATATTCGAAAAATTTTTGGCGAAAAGTTTCGAAAAATTTTTGGGTAAAGTTTTTGGTAAAATTTTCCAAAAATTTTTGGGGAAAATTTTCGGTGAAAATTTTCGAAAAGTTTTTGAGTAAAATTTTCGAAAATTTATGGGTAAAATTTCGGTGAAAATTTTGGAAAACTTTTAGGGTAAAATTTTCGAAAAATCACAAGGCCAGCGGTGCGAAAATCACAAAGTATGGAAGGCCAGCGGTGCCAAAGTAACAAAGTATGGAAGGCCAGCGGTGCCAAAATCAAAATGTATGGAAAGCCAGCTGTGCCAAAATCACAAAGTATTGAAGGCCAGCGATGCCAAAATCACAAAGTATGGAAGGCTAGCGGTGCCAAAATCGGTGAAAAACTCTTGGGGAAAATTTTCGAAAAATTTTTGATTAAAATATTCGTTGAAAATTTTCGAAAAATTTTAGGAAAAATATTCGGATAATTTTCGAAAAATTTTTGGGTAAAATTTTCGGTGAAAATTTTCGAAAAATTTTTGATTAAAATTTTCGTTGAAAATTTTCGAAACTTATTGGGGAAAATTTTCGGCAAAAATTTTCGAAAAACTTTTGGGTAAAATTTTCGGTAAATTTTTGATTAAAATTTTTGTTGAAAATTTTCGAAAAATATTCGCTGAATATATTCGAAAAATTTTTGGGGAAAATATTCGGTGAAAATTTTCGAAAATTTTTTGGTGAAAAGTTTCGAAAAATTTTTGGGTAAAGTTTTCGGTGAAAATTTTCCAAAAATATATATATATTTAAGTCTACTACTAATAATATAGGATGAAGTTTTTTTTATCTACAGAAAAGAATTCCATTAAATGTACTTGTGTTTTTTGCTTCGGCTTTTTCCATAGACGCATGTAAGTATCTTACTTATGTTCTCTCGTAAGCTCTACCGATGAAGAATGTATCCTTTATGAGTTTAATTCCGAAATTGATTCAATATAAAGATAACGAAATTTAAATATTCTAACGGTTAGTTGCCCGACTTCAGTTCAATTTTCCTGTAGCAAGTGGATTATATGTGGAAAATCAGTATATTGGCTTTGGAATAATCTTCTTTAGCCCTTTCTTATAAGATGTTTATATATATATATATATATATATATATATATATATATATATATATATATAATAAAAAAGAGTGAAAAAACTACAGAAGGCTTGTATTATAAGGTTAAAGAATATATTTAAGTCGTTATGTTAGAAAAATGTTAGAAAATTTTGTGTATAGTAACATAGTTTTTGGAGAAATAACCGGTTTCGTATTTTCTTTTCAAATTTCTCAAATTTCTTTACCTACATCGTGTCATGTCTTCGCTATGTTGTGAAATATGGGGTTCCAGGCAGGGGAAGGTAATCAGGGATTTCTTCGGGTATAAGGGAGATAATCAAACATGTTGGGAATGACTAGATAAACATTAGTTTAGAAGGAATAGAATGTGGTTAGGTTTTATTTTATATTTTTTTCAATGAAATGAGTTTCCTTGTTTAATCTAACTTGTGTTGGTGTTCCAATAGCACATTGATAGAATGGAAAGATTGTAAATTGTGGTAGTAGTTGCTTTGTACATTTCTCAATATGTTCACTAAAGGGTATCATTCTGTATTCTGGGAATGCAATCTGTTGTTGATGCAGAGTGCATCTGCGTCTGAGCGATAATCCCGTGGACCCTATGTAGTTTTGGTGGCAGTCCAAGCATCTTATGACATAAATTTGGTTTTCTGAAGCACAAGCAAAATTAGATTTGATCTTGAATTTTTGTCCCTCTTTGGAGAGAAAAAAAAGTGGAGTAGGTTTTCGATTAAAAGGGATCGTAAAAAGGAAAGAAAAAAAGATCAATAGGGATCGTGTATCACAGAAATGTCATGATGTAAAGTGTAAAGGGGGAAGCAGATAAGGTTTATCCGTGGAAAGAAAAGCCTACGGAAAAGACCACGGTAACCTCGGTCAATGATGTCACGTATTAACACATTTATTAGCAAGTAAGTAACTCTCTGTTTTAAATTTTTCCAGGTTCATAGGATTATGCTCAAGGTGGCTTCGTCATTCATACGTGCCATCCTACCTACAGATAAGTTTCTTTATTGGCCACACAGGGCTGCACACAGATGGGACAAATTACAAGGTAGAGCTTTTCTTTTGGGGGATGAAAAAAAACAAAAAACAAAAAACAAAAGAAACAAAAAAAAAGTGGCGTAGGTTTTCGATCAAAAGGGATCGTAAAAGAAAAAAAAAGAAAAAAAAGAAGGAAAAAAAAGGAAAAGAAACAAGAGAAAAGAAAAAGGAGAAAAGAAGAAAGAAGAGGAAAAACAACGATCAATAGGGATCGTGTATCACAGTGTCATGATGTACGGTGTAAAGGGGGAGCAGATAAGGTTTATCCGTAGGAAGAAAAGCCTACGAAAAAGACCACGGTAACCTCGGTCAGTATTGTCATATGTTACCACATTTGTTTGCAAGTGGGTAACCCTCTGTTTTCAATTTCTGGGTTCATAGGATTATGCTCAAGGTGGCTTCGTCATTCATACGTGCCATCCTTGCTACATTCACCCATCTTTTTTTAAAACATTCGCTAGACAAAACTTGCCTCTCTACTCTCACTTTCCTTTTCAAGTGGTACTTGAAAAAGTTGATGAGAGATTGACCAGAGAGGAAAGTGTTTGTCTCCAATCCTTTCAGACGCGTCCACCAGATACATTCTTTCGCCATAGCCACAAGGATGATGAAAATAGCTCTTCCTTCACGTTTGAAGGAAGGAGGCGTGACAATATTGACGATAGACTCAGCTGATAAACCGACTCGTCCCACACGTGACAGCAGTTGTTTGACATAAGCCCACAGGTTGGAAATTGTTGGACACTGCACGAGTGCGTGCAGAACGGTTTCGTCGTTCTGACCGCATCTCGGGCAGGTCGGCCCCGTGTTTCTCGAGCCGTGTCTGTAGAGCTTATCCCGAACGGGTAGCGCTTCTCGGTAGCACTGCCAGGCCAGGGATCTCTGGAAGTTGTCCATGGGCCCTGGCCCAAAAGTCGTCCCGAACAGGCGGGTCAGGTATTCCTCGTCGACGTCCAGGTTCGCCCCGAGCTCGTCGTCGCACCTCCCCTCCACTAATCCCTTATAGAATGCTTTGGTTGCGATGGAGTCACTCAAGGTCGACCCAGGACGGCAGAGTTGCTTGAGAGCAACGCGACACTCGCGGTGCCATTCGCCCTTCCTCGGCCTCTTTTTGATCCACGACTGCAGTTCGGTCATAGAGACGAGCTGCGGGAAAGCAGATAGATAGATAAATAGATAGATAGATAGATAGATAGATAGATAGATAGATAGATAGATAGATAGATAGATAGATAGATAGATAGACAGAGTGATTGATTGATTGATTGATTGATTGATTGATTGATTGATTGATTGATTGACTGATTGGCAGACAGATAGATAGATTAGAGAGAGTGGGGTAATTTATACGTAACAAAATACGGGAAACCGGCCCTAAGAGCCGAAGACACGGAAAGAGCATTTGATCTCTTGGTACAAACACGACGGCGCGTGTTTGTGTGTGAATATGTACATCTTCATATATAATCATAAAAGGTTTATCGATCGAAAGTGATAAATCTGACCCGCCATTAATAAACTCTCAAGTAAAGTGAATATTAAGAATGGGAAAGAATGACTGATTGATTTAAGAGAAGTAACAAGTTCAAGCAAGAAATATCCAATTGTTCTTTTATACGTTTACTCTTTACTCTTTTACTCTTTTACTTGTTTCAGTCATTTGACTGCGGGCATGCTGGAGCACCGCCTTTAATCGAGCAACTCGACCCCAGGACTTATTCTTTTGTAAGCCTAGTACTTATTCTATCGGTCTCTTTTGCCGAACCGCTAAGTAACGGGGACATAAACACACCAGCATCGGTTGTCAAGCAATGCTAGGGGGACAAACACAGACGCACAAACACACACACACATATATATACATATATACGACGGGCTTCTTTCAGTTTCCGTCTACCAAATCCACTCACAAGGCTTTGGTCGGCCCGAGACTATAGTAGAATACACTTGACCAAGGTGCCACGCAGTGAGACTGAACCCGGAACCATGTGGTTGGTAAACAAGCTACTTACCACACAGCCACTCCTGCGTTTAATGCATAAACTGGTTAGATAATTTTGAGGGAATAAAATGGAAATATTAGTTTCAAATTTTGGCACAAGGCCAGCAATTTCGATTCCTGTGCTCAGCTGGTGTTCATTTCACCATTCATTTTATCGGTCCCGAAAGGATAGAAAGCGAAGTCGAACTCGACAGAATTTGAACTAAGGCAGCGAGCTGGCAGAAACGTTAGCACGTAGGCCGAAATGCGTAGCCGTATTTCGTCTGCTGTTACGTTGTGAGTTCAAATTCCGCCGAGGTCGACTTTGCCTTTCATCCTTTCGGGGTCGATAAATTAAGTACCAGTTACGCACTGGAACCGACATAATCGATTTAATCCGTTTGTTTGTCCTCTCTGTGTTTAGTCCCTCGTGGGTAGTAAAGAAATAGGTATTTCGTCTGCTGCTACATTCTGAGTTCAAATTCCGCCAAGGTCAACTTTACCTTTCATTCTTTCAGGGTTGATTAAATAAGAACCAGTTACACACTGGGGTCGATATAATCGACTTAATCCGTTTGTCTGTCCTTGTTTGACCCCTCTACATTTAGCCCCTTATGGGCAATAAAGAAATAAGAATTTGAACTCAGAACGTGAAGACGGACGAAATACCTCAAAACATTTGTCGGTGTGGTAACGATTCAGCTAGCTGTTGTTTGAGAAAAACAAACTAGAGCCTAATCAATAGATAATCAATATAGATTGATTTGTCTTAAGTATATTTTCTATCTTCGCAAAATATATTGTGCGTGTTCTGAACATTTTATGCGCTTAAATAGCCATATTATACATCAGTAAACCAACAGCGCTATATACTTACATATACTTATATGTGATGTGAATATATGTATGAATGTCTATATATATATATATATATATATATATATATATATATATATACATACACATACATACATACATATACACACACACACACATATATATATATATATACACCACACACACACACATACCTGTATATATATTTATTTATATATATATATATATATATATACACACACACACATATATCTGTATATATATATATATATATTAGAGAGTATAACTCCAAACTTACAGGGAAAAATTCGATTTAGTATTAAATCAAATTTCACAATATATATATATAATAATATATATAAATTAGAGAAAAACCTATAACTAGATCACAAAAAGTACAAAAAATGAATAAGCAATATATAATAAGTAATAAGATATATATATATATATATATATATATATATATATATATATATATATTATATATATATATATATATATATATATATATATATATATATATATATATATATAATTTAACAATTAAGGATAAAATCTAATAAGAAATCTTAACAAGAAATTATCAGGTAGTTAGTGTGAAAACCTCATAAGAGAAAAAATCTGAAAATTTTTTCACTTGGGTATGTCGGTTTTGTTATTTTTATATGTTTTGAATATGTTTCACTGATGAACAAAATACGTAGATAATACGTTAATTGCGAAATCACAGGTGATCTGGAACTAAATTCTGTTTTTAAATGTCTTGCTTCGAGAGCTGCATTCGGTACGATCCGTTTATTTTTGGTAGTAATGACTTTGAAAGTCCCTCCTAGCGTACACTTTGGTCTCTTATATGTAAGTATACATTTTTCTAAATCTTGCATGACTGTATTTCTGTCTATCAGCCTTTTCACGCTTATTCTTTCATTCCGCTATTCGTTCTTTCGTTTCCCCTCTCTCATATTTCTTTGCCTTCTCTTCTTACTCACTTCCCCTCCATTTTTCATTTCACTGTGTCCTTGACATTTTTTCTCGCCCCTCCTTAGTTCTTCTGTCCCTCTGCCTCTATCTCTCTCTTCTCTTCCCATGTGACAGGCGTTCGGCCAAGCTTGATCTTTCTTGGTCTTGCCATTGTCCGTGCAAAATCGATATTCTTCCCTGTGCCTGTGAAATCTTGTATCCCTGCCATAAGGCTTCATTTCCACACAGGCCAGCTTAATTTAATTCGTCCTTAGTCGAAAGATACCTGTTGTTATGTCCAGTTCTTATTTTTATTGTATTTGTGTAACATTGTCCGTTTTTTTCCCGTCCTTGTTTTTGTATACATTCGCTGCTTTCTTCCAAGAAATCTAATGCTCTTAGCTTAGTTTTACCTTGGGGCTGGCCAGATTGGAGCAATTGCGAAGATAATCTGTTACTCAACTGAAGAAAGTGAAGTTTGTTTCCTAATAAAAATGGAATTCTGTAATGTTCACGCCTCTCTCGGAAGACATTACCAATATTTACTCGTAGCTAAAATCCAAACATAAACAAGCGCAGGAGTGGCTGTGTGGTAAGTAGCTTGCTAACCAACCTCATGGTTCCGGGTTCAGTCCCACTGCGTGGCATCTTGGGCAAGTGTCTTCTATAGCCCCGGGCCGACCAGTGCCTTGTGAGTGGATTTGGTAGACGGAAACTGAAAGAAGCCTGTCGTATATATGTATATATATATATATATATAAGTGTGTGTGTATATGTTTGTGTGTCTGTGTTTGTCCCCCTAGCATTGCTTGACAACCGATGCTGGTGTGTTTACGTCCCCGTCACTTAGCGGTTCGGCAAAAGAGACCGATAGAATAAGTACTGGGCTTACAAAGAATAAGTCCCGGGGTTGATTTGCTCGACTAAAGGCGGTGCTCCAGTATGGCCGCAGTCAAATGACTGAAACAAGTAAAAGAGTAAAAGAGTAAAGAGTAAGCTTTCATTCCTTCAAGCTCTATCAATCTATTTGTTATTATAGATCGCATCTCATCCAACAGCATTTTTTTTACTTGTTTCAATCATGTGACTGTGGCCATGCTAGAGCACCGACTTTAGTCGAGCAAATCGACCCCAGGACTTATTCTTTGTAAGCCTAGTACATATTCTATTATTCTCTTTTGCCGAACCGCTAAGTTACAGGGACGTAAACACACCAGCATTGGTTGTCAAGCGATGTTGGGGGGGGGGACAAACGCAGACACACAAACATATACACATACACACATATATATATACATATATACGACGGGCTTCTTTCAGTTTCCGTTTACCAAATCCACTCACAAGGCTTTGGTCGGCCCGAAGCTATAGTAGAAGACACTTGCCCAAGGTGCCACGCAGTGGGACTGAACCCGGAACCATGTGGTTGGCAAACAAGCAACTTACCACACAGCCACTCCTATGCCTATAATTTATTGTGTGTAATTTATTATCTGCAAAATGCTAAACATAAGCAGATCAAAAGCTATCGATATATTGCGAAGTTGACATAAAATTGTTTTGTTCATCAAGCGTATAAATACAGGTGACTCGTTTCTAGAGGTGTATTTGCAAAGATCGTTGGATAGATGCGGCCACTGATTGAAAAACTAACGAAGCTGAAAGTGAAACGGATAACTTTGAAATCAAAGTATCTTGAAGAGAAGGAAATGACAATATAAGGCCACAAGTTTGAGAACTTGTTTTAAAAATGCTGAATAACCTGCCGACAGCTTCAAGAATTGGAGAGAAATAAAGTTCTAGTTGAGCAACTATATTTATAAGAGTGGAACAAATCTAGAGATAAGTTTAAAAGCTTATCTTTCGAAGTCAATGCAAATAGAAATCAACTGTGAAATATCCTAAGTTATTCTTGAATTGTCAGAACAAAGAGAATAGAAATAAATAAAAGAAAGCCTGTTTATCGAAACGAGAAAAGCGTGACATTAAATGCAGACGACATTGTTTCCAGTGAGACACGTCTGCTTATTCATTTTATCGGCTGAAAGTGAAGTTTATTTAACAACTCTGAAACAGTCATGAACCTTAAAGGTAAGTGAATTAATGATATTAGGAATGAAAAAGGCGGCGAGCTGGCAGCAGAAACGTTAGCACGCAGGGCGAAATGCTTAGCGGTATTTCGTCTGCCACTTCGTTCTGAGTTCAAATTCCGCCGAGGTCGACTTTGCCTTTCATCTTTTCGGGGTCGATAAATTAAGTACCAGTTACGCACTGGGGTCGACGTAATCGATTTAATCCGTTTGTCTGTCCTTGTTTGTCCTCTCTGTGTTTAGCCCCTTGTGGGTAGTAAAGAAATAGGTATTTCGTCTGCCTTTACATTCTGAGTTCAAATTCCGCCGAGGTCGACTTTGCCTTTCATCCTTTCGGGGTCGATTAAATAAGTACCAGTTATGCACTGGGGTCGATGTAATTGACTTAAACCCTTTGTTTGTCCTCTCTGTGTTTAGCCCCTTGTGGGCAATAAAGAAATATATATTAGGAATGAAAAGATAGATAATAACTAAAATTGTTTTTATAATTCTGTATCACAAAATATTGTAGCTGCTTTGTGCTTTCATTACATTAGGTTTACCGTTATCATTCCCGTTTCCACTGAGAATGGAAAGGACGGGAGGTGAATTTGCATAAACAGTGGATCGACTGACATTATTAGTATTCAGTTACGAAACCTTACGTTTTGATTTCATATCTTACCGTTTCACCTTCGTCTGTCTGTCTCCTAAGTGGAGAAAGAGGACAGTGAATGAAGGAATCAGTGAATCTAGCCCCGATTCGGCTTTCCCTTTCATATTTAACGAAAATTCCCAATAACGATCGTGTAATATCCGAGAGGTGAATCTAATCGATTATATAATTTTGCTTTAGAAAATTCCTGCATTTCTACCCATGAAAAAAAAAACGTTATTGTTTTTAGATAATGAGTAATATTTAAGTCTGTAGTAGTTATGATTCCTAGCTTTCACCCAATCGGTCCGGGTTCGATTCCCGGCATGATAACGCCGCTATTTTTAGGTGCAGGCGTGCCTGCGCAGTTAAAAGTTTGTTTACCAACGACAAGGTTCCGGATTCAGTCCCACTTCGTCGCACCTTGGACAGGTGCGCATTCTACAAGGGCTCTGAGTCGATCCAACCCTTGTGAAAGGATTTGGTTGACAAAAACTGAAAGAAACCCGTCAGATAAAATATATATGTATGTATGTATGTATGTATGTATGTATGTATGTATGTATGTATGTATGTATGTATGTTTGTATGTAAGGTTAATCCAAACGGGAAAACAGAAAAAACAACAACACAAGGAGGTGGAACAATTAAAGTATTATTATTAGGCGCTCAGGAAAAAGGGAAGAAGGAGGGTATGACGTTTCGAGCGGAGCTCTTCGTCGGAAACATAAGAGAAAGAAAGATCCCGAGGCGGGCGAACGGAGGGAAAAAAAAAACGCGACTGGTTTTTACAAAGTAAACATGCTGAAATGTATGTATGTATGTATGTATGTATGTATGTATGTATGTATGTATGTATGTAATGTATGTATGTATGTATGTATGTATGTATGTATGTATGTATGTATGTATGTATGTATGTATGTATGAATGTATGTATGTATGTATGTATGTATGTACGTACGTACGTATGTATGTATGTATGCATGCATGTATGTATGTATGTATGATGTATGTTTTATGTATGTATGTATGTATGTATGTATGTACGTATGTATGTATTATGTATGTATGTTTTATGTATGTATGTATGCATGTATGTACGTATGTACGTATGTATGTATGTTTTATGTATGTATGTTTATGTACGTACGTACGTATGTATGTATGTATGTATGTATGTATGTATGTATGTATGTATGTATGCATGCATGCATGCATGCATGCATGTATGTATGTATGTATGTATGTATGTATGTATGTATGTATGTATGCATGTATGTATGTATTTATGTACGTATGTATGTATGTATGTTTTATGTATGTATGTATTTATCTATCTATCTATCCATCCATCTTTCTTTCTCTCTCTCTATATATATATATGTGTGTGTGTGTGTGTGTGTGTGTGTGTGTGTGTGTGTGTGTGTGTGTGTATACTGAGAGAGAGGAACCTGATGAATGCTTAAATGCGAGAAAGTATACTAGTTCAATGAGAATAGACATTTAATATTTAATTTTCAATATTTCATTTGTTCAATAAGACAATCAATACTTCATTTCATTTCTTTCTTGCTATATATTCTATGTTCAATATTCTATATTAATATTACAAGAATATAATTAAAACATAAAAAACAGACAGAGTTGGAATTCCTTTGAGTAATATATACCGTAAATCCTCGAGTATAATCAGCATTTTCCCCCAAAAATTTAAAGGTCAAAATCCCTAGTGTGTACTATATACGAGGTTAAAAATGAAAATTATTTTCTAAGCAATGTCCGAGTCTCTATTTGCTGTCCGGCAATGTTTATTCAGACGCATTTTGTGACGTCGGGCGCGAAAATACCTTAAGCTAAGCCTAAAAGCAATGAAGTCATAAAAGAAGCATGCATAACTTGCAGTAAGTAACATTTATTAAGATAAAAGTATTCAGAACATAGAATAACATGTAACAAAAACAATTAGC
Organism: Octopus sinensis; assembly: GCF_006345805.1. NCBI lineage: Eukaryota > Metazoa > Mollusca > Cephalopoda > Octopoda > Octopodidae > Octopus > Octopus sinensis. The sequence goes on along the minus strand of NC_043000.1, from coordinate 11,495,743 downwards.
AAACATATTTACATTCCCATATGACCTAAGTTAGAGAAGGGGTGCATATTATACACAAGGTTTAGGTTTTTCAGAGGTACAGCTCCCTAAAAAGCCCCCGCGTATTATTCTCAAGGGCGGACTATAATCGAGGATTTACGGTACATATATATCATCATCATCATCATCATCATCGTTTAACGTCCGTTTTCCGTGCTAGCATGGGTTGGATGGTTTGACTGGGGTCTGGTAAGGCTCCAGTTTGATCTGGCAATGTTTCTACAGCTTGATGCCCTTCCTAATGTTGACCTCTCTGTGAGTGTAGTGGGTGCTTTTTACGTGCCACCGGCACAGGTGCCAGACGAGGCTGGCAGCAGCCACGATCGGTTGGTGCTTTTTACGTGCCACCGGCACAGAAGCCAGTCAAGGCGGCGCTGGCAACGGCCATGTTCGGATGGTGCTTTTTACGTGCCACCGGCACAGGTATCACAACTACAATTTCCATTTGATATTTATTTTCATGTACAATAATGAATATTTCCAAATTAAGTTATACAAACCCAACTGAATAAAATTCCCTGCTGATACTTACTTATATATATATATATATATATATATATATATATATATATGCAAACATGTATGTATGTACAGTCAAAATGCTGGCCCTAGATATACTCAGTGTAGAAAACACGTAGCTGTGCTCAATGATTTGAACTTACTCTTCGAATTATTTATTTCATACTTATCACATATTTCCGTATTTGCATGTATAGATACACACACGCACACACATACACATATAGACAGGTAGATAGATAGATAGATAGATAGATAGATAGATAGATAGATAGATAGATAGATAGATAGATAGATAGATAGATAGATAGATAGATAGGGATGGATGGATACGTAGACAGATAGATAGATAGATATGTTTCTTTATTAGCCACATAGGGCTGCACACAGATAGAACAAATTACAAGGTAGAGCTTTTCTTTTGAAGGTTTAAAAAAAGAAAAAAAAAAAAAAGGAAGGGGGAGTTTCGATCAAAAGGGATCGTAAAAGGAGGGAAAGAGGACAAAAAAAAGGGGGGTTTAAAAAAAAGGGGGAGAGGAAAAAAAAAAAAGATAGATAGATAGATAGATAGATAGATAGATAGATAGATAGATAGATAGATAGACAGACAGATAGGCAGACACAGATAGAATAGATAGATAGATATGTTTCTTTATTAGCCACACAGGGCTGCACACAGACGGGACAAATTACAAGGTAGAGCTTTTCTTTTGGGGATAAAAAAAGGGGGGTTGGTTTTCGATCAATAGGGATCATTATCACAGAAATGTCAATATAAAGTGTAAAGGGGAAGACCGGTGAGGTTTACCCGCGGAAAGAAAAGCCTACGGAAAAAACCACGGTAACCTCGGTCAATGAAGTCACATGTTACATTTTTTTTTTACAAATAAGTAACTCTCTGTATTAAATTTTTACTGTTCATAGGATCATACTCAAGGTGGCTTCGTCATTCATACGTGCCATCCTTGCTACATTCACCCATCTTTTTTTAAAACGATAATAGATAGATAGATAGATAGATAGATAGATAGATAGATAGATAGACAGACAGATAGATAGGTAGGTAGATAGATACATAGACAGGTAGATAGGTAGATACATAGATAGATAGGTAAATAGGTAGATAGATAGATATACAGATAGATCCACATGTATGTGTGCGTGTTTCGATGTATGGGTGTATTGGTGTGGATATGTATGCGCGCGCGCATATGTATGTATGTATGTATACTGGTATACTTGTATATTTTTCAGGAATGGAAACACCAATTCAATATCCTTTGATTCTCATATTGCCGCTAGCCTTGACTCTCGTATTTTCCATGACTCCATTAACTGGAGAATCAACATGTGACGAAGTCATTTTCAAGGAAATCAGTAAATCAAAATGCTTAATTGATCAGATGAAGATTCTTGTAAACACATCTTCTACTGAAGAATGTGCACTTCGGTGTGTTTTGCACCTGAAGTGCCAATATTTTAGCTACTGTAATGGTTCATGTTATATGCACCGATTGCTTTACGACAAAGAAATTAAAGATTATGATTGTAACTGTTCATCGTATATTTTGCTCTCTGATACGCGTAAGTAAATCATAATTTTCTTGTCTTCTGCTTTTGTAAATTTTAGCATCATTGACCCTATGTCAGTCAAGGTCACCAGCCCCAATACACGCTCTCACATACACATGCACGCACACCTTCATTTTGGGATCACCACTACTTTATTATCTCCCCTTCTTCCTAGCTCTCCTATCTGACCACCTCTGTCCAGCCAGCTGCCATGATCGACCACTAGCCACTAAAGCTTTTTATTTTATTCTCTCTGTTTATTTTCTCGTGTTCCTTTCTGCTGAAGAGCGTAGGCTCAAAACGTAAAAGACTTTCTCACTTTCCTGAGCGTTAAACTAATACACCTGTTTGTTGTTTATACACTTATCTTCGTCTTTTGCTTTGTTTTTTTTTTTTTGCAAATTCCAAATATATATATAATAATAATAATAATGAAATTATTGTATACAGTGCTCAGATGCACCACAACTTGTCAAAAGTGCGTATAAAGTACATGCAGTAATGTAGAAATGTTTGGAAAGCGAACAATGTATGAGTCAGATACATGCTTGCGTGTGTATGGAGGGGAGAAAATCAGGTGTAGTGTTGGCGATTCTCAGGAAATGGAAGTTTTGAAGGATGCAGTGCTCCGACAACTAACAACTGATGCCGGAAGTTTGTTCCATGCTTCAGCAACTCTTAGCATGAAAAAATGTTTACGAAAGTCATGGGAGATGTGCTGTTTTCTGACTTTGTAAACATGTCCACTGAGATGTAAACAGTAGTAATACAGAAATGTAGCATATAATTGCCAACCAAGTGTGGTGTCCCATACAGGACAGTGCTACTGACGTTTATAGCCCCAGGAAAACTGTAAGGCTAAGGATGGGTGCAATGACCTCCCCTTGTAAATACTAATCAGACACAGAATGTGTGCCGTTAACCAGCTGGAATCTCAAATGTATTGATGCTCACAATGGGTGCAAAAGAAAGTGAATGTTTTACGGCACTTTTAGATAATCAGATTAGAAATGTGTAGTGGCACAAGCAGTCAGCACCATATTGGATGAGATCTCACGGCAGCCATTTCCATCTCCGAGACTGGAGCGAGATCTCACCTGCATCCATTTGCCAAGCGCAAGATCACAACAAGGCTCGCGAAGGTAAACTGTATATAAGGGCAAAACAGATTGAGATTCTTCCTCTCTTTTGCTGCCTCTTAGCAGCAGCGCTTGCTGAACACACTTCACTGGCGGGGCCTGTCTGTATGTTGTACCTCTAGAGGTAATGTGCCCGCACTAACGGAGCTACTACACAACGCACACAGCTAAAAATGGTTGCTGAGAGCAGCACACTTCCCCTATCCTGTGAAACTTGTAAATGAACCAGTTGTAAATAGCATTTGCACTTGAAGTCTTCTCTCTTCGCCTGCCGGAGCCTGAACTATCCGAAGAACAAAAAGAGATAATGGAAGAAGACGATATTCTCCTGATATCATAAACCTTGGAAGGGCATCCAGCTGTAGAAACTCTGCCAGATCAGATTGGAGTCTGGTTCACCAGACTTCAGTCAAATCATCCAACCCATGCTAGCATGGAAAGCGGACATTAAATGATGATGATGATGATCCCTAAAAGATATTTTTTACCCGTTTGTCACACACATTCATGTAACCCTTTCCTGCCGTTTAAGGGTTAACATCTTGTTTATACGCTTATATCTAAATTAATGATTACTATTTAATGCTGATACAGGTACAAAATGGCAGAAAGTATTTGAGATGAACGAAAACTCATTCAAAAGAAGTCCTATTTATTTATACTGGGACAAGTTGCCTATTGAAAAGGTAAGGAATTTTCGAAATTTCAAAATTATTTCATTTAATAAATAGTCTACATATTTGTCAATCCGCTATCTTTTGGAGTATGGAGGCACGTGGCTTAGTGGTTAAGGTGTCCGCATCATGATCGTAAGATTGTGGTTTCGAATCCTGGACTGGGCAACGCGTTGTGTTCTTGAGCAAAACACTACATTTCACGTTGCTCTAGTCCACTCAGCTGGCAAAAGTGAGTAACGCTGCAATGGACTGGCATCCCGTCCAGCTGGGGAACACATACGCCGTAGTAACTGGGAAATCAGGCCCATGGGCCTGGCTAGGCTTTAAAAGGTTGCATTTATTTGCGGAGGTTATGGCAGCGGACTCACAGTTTCGATTCCCAGACAGGGCGTTGTGAGTGTTTATTGAGTGAAAACACCTAAAGCTCCACGAGGCTCCGGCAGGGGGGGTGGCAACCCCTGTTGTACTCTTTCGTCGCAACTTTCTCTCACACATTCTTCCTGTTTTATTGAGTAATGCTGCGGGATCTTTTCCTTTTGAACGGCAGACAATTTCTAGTTAACTAAACACTTTAAAACTTTGTATACTGGTAGAATGTGTCAAAATAAAACATTTTTTCTCTTGGCTTTCTTGAGAAAATTGTAATTTGTTTGTTTAACGTAGTTTAATTTTTCGAATTTTAATTTGAGCTAAAATCATTTGCTGCGTCTAAAACTGAGACAACATCCTGTAACTAACCCTAAACCTCCCCGCTAACCCTAATCCTAAACTTAATTTTTTTTTCTTAATTGTTAAATTAATTTAATTGTTACGCGTGTAAAAAAAACTAAAGCAATGGAATTAAATTAATTTAACAATTAATAAAAAAAAGAATTAGGGTTAAGGTTAGGGGGAGGTTTAGGGTTAGTTACAGAATGTTGTCTCAGTTTTAGACGCATAAAATGATTTTAGTTGAATGGAGGTATTCGATTGGTTAAAATTGCCGAAATGCTCGGATTTTCAGACGAAATATCTTACAAACTATAGAATTTCTCAATAAAACCAAGAGAAAGTGATGTTTTATAAACACATTCTACCAGTATACGAAGTTTAAAAGTGTTTAGTTAACTAGAAATTGTGTTGACATCTGCTGTTCAAAAGGAAAAGATCCATGCTGCGATGGACTGGCATCCCGTCCAGCTTGGGGGAACACATACGCCATTGAAACCGGGAAACCGGGTCCATGAGCCTGGCTAGGCTTTAAAAAGGGTGCATTTATTATTTTTATTTTTTCTGTCAATATTGCAATGGCGTATGTCGTTAGTGCTCTTGCTACTCAACATTTTGTTCTCGAAGTTTAACCTTTAGTGACAAACCGAATCCAGTTTTGATACCCTGACTTATTTTCATACACGAAATGTGTATAATTAGATTATCCATTGAGTTCTATCTTTTATAAAATGGTAGAGCATGATTTAAGGGATATGACTGAAACAAGTTCAAGAGAAGTTTGGGGAGCAATGAAAGAGCAGCTCAAATTAGAACGACGAAGAATAAATATTCCGAAGCGGAATAACAAGAAGTTTGTAAAATATCACCGCTTGAAAATTGATGTTGGCTTGTTTACTACCCGCAACTAAACCCTTCAAAGTGGTGCCCCAGCATGGCCACAGTTCAATGACTGAAACATGTAGAAGATAAAAAATAAAATAATAAACACTAAGCTTGAGACTTGGGGGAAACGTTTGATAGCATTTAATAATTTTAAAATCAGTTCCGTAAGTTTCACAATACTGTGTGTGACATATTTCTTTTAAATGAAAATGGTGAGTGTATATATATATATATATATAGGAAAATTAAATTCCGCAAATATACCAACCAATTACAGAGAAATATGAGAGAAAAAATTAAGGAGATTAACGACTCGAATAAGATCTTCGTTAATTCTGATAAGACAAGGAACTTATATGCACTTGATAAGGACGTTTATAAGCGCCTGATTTCGAATAGTGTCACAGACACATACAAAAAAGACAACACGAATATATACAGAGAGGTGAACTTAGAAGCAAGAGGAATAGCTAACGATCTTAAGATTAGCGATAGGATTGAATATCTTTCACCACGACCAGCTTTTATTACTCTGAAAGACCATAAAGCCAATTTTAGTAGAAACCCCAAATGTAGATTGATAAATCCGGCTAAAACTGAGATAGGAATTATTAGCAAAAATATTTTGGACCGTATTTTAGTTAAGTTAGATAGTAAAGTAGACTTGAGAATTTGGAAGAATAGATTAGTCTCTAAGCATTTTAAGCAGGGTCATAAATTCTATAGGATATTTAATAGAAGAACCCTGAAGGTTAGCTATTCTTGTTGCAGAAATTTCGCCTCTTACATTAGCCAACATAATAGGAAGCTAATTGAGATTAGACATGGTGCCGAGCCCATTAAGAAATGCAATTACAAAAACGAAAGCTCCTGTCCGTTAGAAGGGAAATGTCTAGTGAAAGGAGTAGTTTATAGAGCCAAGGTGCAAGTGGAAGGCTCATCGGAATACAAGACATACACAGGGGCTTCAGAAAATTCATTTAAAACAAGATTTTATTCTCATAAAAATTCATTTAAATACCCAGAGAATAGGAAGAGGACCAGCCTAGCAAAATATGTCTGGGAACTAAAAGAAAAGGAAACCCCACCTTTCAACGTGACATGGAGCATTCTGGACAGGGCGGCACCATACAAGCATGGAGCATACAAAAATAATTTCAAGTGCAAACTTTGCCTATTAGAGAAAATGTACATCTTATTCAAAGACAATAATTCTTTGAATCAAAGAAGTGAGCTAATGAACTTATGTAGGCACGCGGCTAAATTTAAAATGTCGAATATAAATATACCATATGGATAGAGTATATATTTTGTATTTTTGATTTTTGAAATTTTGATTTTGACTCTTGAACTGTGAGCGCTACGATGGATTTTGTTTTTGTTTCAAACTATGCGGATTTTAATCCGTATAGCAAAGTCTTATGTTTCTACATATACATTAGGAAAAACCTTCGACTTTGTTTATTTCATGTTATTGTATTGTATAGGATTACCGTGATTATTTATAAATGATCAAAATAGGGTGTTATATTTTATTTTATATGTCTTTCGTATATATTTTTATTAGTGCACCCACCTTTTTAAAAAAAACAATGTTTTTTTAAAAAAAAAGCAATGTTGTCAAAAATTAGAATTTTTATATAAGTATGTGTATAGCCATGGATATGTATTTGTAAGCATGCGTATCTGTGTATGTGTAAGTGAACGTATGTTTGTGCTTAAGCACACATATACACGACTGTATGTATATGTATCCATTCGAACTTGTGTATCTGTATACTTGTCTCCATATATGTCAATAATGCCGTTACACAGCTTGTATACATAATTTTTTCTTATTTCGTTTTTTCCCCCACCCCTCCTTCGTTCCTTTTTCTCTCTCTTCCTTTCTTTCGTCCCCCCTTACTCAGTATATGAGAATCGCTACATAGATGTTTTTAACTTGCGTGCGAGATGGTTTGCGTGAATATATGTACGCATGCATTTATGTATATATTTAGATTTATATTTATACGTCTGTATATGTATGGTGTTTGCACGCATCCTTCTGTGTATGTTGATATATATATGTACATTTTAATATAAATATGTATTGCAGTGTAATATTTATAACAGGTTTAATTTCTATGCATTAATTTATACTTTCTTCATTAACGTCAATATGTATTTTATTCAATGTAAGGTTTTTTCCTCGGATTTTATAATTTTTATAAGTTTTTATATATATATACATATATTTTTGACCTTTTTGTTTATCGCTCGAAGATTGACCGTTTTTTCTAAAGGGCCAATCAAGCAAGTCCATTTCTTTTTAAAGGTGTAGCGTTTGTAAGAGTCTAGATTGAATTGATATATCGGTTCCATTCTAGCAAAAACTGTCTGATGAACGGCAACGAGAAACTCAGAGTAACAGATTTTGTTGAATTTTCTGCTGCTTAAAATAAAGTATATATATATATATATATATATATATCACCATGATCACTATGACTGACCAGGCTATCAGATGTTGCTACACATCGCTGGTCACAATGCGCTTTGCATTGTTTTAGCCTTCAAATGATGCCACCCCACTGGTTAAGTGAGCAGGCCAAGTTGTGGCGAAAGTTGTGGCGAAAGAGTACAGCAGGGATCGCCACCACCCCCTGCTGAGGCCTCGTGGAGCTTTAGGTGTTTTCGCTCAATGAACACTCACAACGCCCGGTCTGGGAATCGAAACCACGATCCTACGACCGCGAGTCCTCTGTCCTAACTACAGAGCCATTGTGCCTCCACATATATATATATATATATTAAAATACTTGTTTAAACCTGCGTTAACTCCATTTTTTATTCATATTATTCAAAATATTCAACGTAAACACGAAGTTTCAACCTTTATAAACAAGGAGTTACAACATCTTTACTTGTGAGATTTTTGCTGCCCTGGTAACTATTTATTTATTTTTCCGTGTTAACAAGGTAAAAATACACTCATCTATATATATATATATATATATATATATATATATATATATATATATATCTATACAATATGTTACATTACTCGGTAGTCAAGATAAAACTCTGAGTTTCAGATGCCGAAGTGGAAATCCACAATACCATCTCTTCGGTTATCTGGCTATTTGAAAACGTTATGAAAAAATACCGTTAAAAATGAAGGGAAATTACTCTGTTATAACTCTGCTTTGCCTGCGTACTTATACATCGCTCGCATTTTTCGTCATAAAAATTATATAAAAATACATAAAAATATATAAAAATATATAAAAATATATAAAATCTTCTTGGGACATAACACAGAAAGCATGATCTATCCGTTTTCTTTAGGGGACCAAAAACGTAACAGAAATTTAGTCACATGTGGGCATGATCCGAAAAGCTCTGTCCTTGTATTTAGACATGTGGTAGGGTCTAAGCTGCTTTTCCAGATAAGCCATCTCTCCATGTCGCATAAACCGCGAGCAAAATAAATGAGCAAAATAAATGAGCAAAATAAATGAGCAAAATAAAGTTTCGTAAGTCTTTTAACAATTTCCAACATAAATTGAAAAAAGATATTGATCATATAAAAAGCTCCAAGAAAAAAGCACTTTTTTCGGATAAAACCAAGAACTTATACCTGGTAGATAACAGCAAATACACACAACTCTTACACAACAGCATCATTAATAATTATACTAAGGCTAGGGCACAGACATATAACGAAATTAATAAAGAAGCTAGCGTCATCGCCGCTAAACTTAAATTAGATAAAAAAATAGAAACCCTCCCCCAAAAAGAGGCCTTTATTACTATTAAAGACCACAAAGAAAACTTCCTTTCCAACCCTAAATGTAGGCTTATCAACCCAGCCAAGTCAGAACTAGGGATTATTAGCAAAGAAATTTTAGATAAAATAAATACGAAAATTAAGACCGATACTAGGCTAGTGCAATGGTCCAATAGTATAGAAGTCGTAGACTGGTTTAAAGCTATTAAGAATAAGAAAAAAGCGAGGTTTACACAATTCGATATTGTTGATTTTTATGCCTCTATCTCTAAAGAACTGCTAGATAAAGCCCTAATCTTCGCTAGTGACTTCATAGAAATTAGTACCAATGATAAGGATATAATCTTCCATGCTAGAAAGACATTACTTTTCAGTGAGAATGCAAAGTGGGTAAAAAACACCGACACGGAGGGCGCTTTCGATGTGAGCATGGGTTCATATGATGGGGCAGGCATCTGTGATCTAATTGGACTCTTTCTCCTAGATACCTTCGGTAAGACATTCCCTAACGTACATTTCGCCATCTACAAAGATGATGCCCTCGCCTTAACAGCTAATACAAATGGACCAGCACAAGATCGTTTTAGGAAGGATATTATCCAGTTAATGAAACACTTCGGACTTAGTATAACTATAGACACTAACCTGACGGTTGTCAATTTCTTAGACGTTTCCTTAGATCTTAATAATAATATTTATAAGCCTTATAGGAAGCCCAATGATAGACTAAGTTATATTAATGTAGGTTCATGCCATCCCCCTATAGTATTCAAAAATTTAGTTAAAAATATTAGTAAGAGGATTCTAGCCTCTCATCTAATGAGGACATCTTCAATAGCGTTGCCCCAGTTTATAATAAAGCTTTAAAAGATAGTGGTTTTAGCGAAAAAATAAAATATACACCTATCACCAGCCCAACAATAAGGAAAAGGAATAATAGAAATAGGAAGGTCATCTGGTTTACGCCCCCTTACTCACCCGAGGTGGCCTTCAATATAGGTAAATATTTCCTAGCACTGATAGATAGACATTTTCCAGTTAACCATGCTTATAGGAAACTCTTTAATAGACACAATTTAAAAATTAGTTTTAGTTCAACTACCAATTTTAAAACATAATCAATCATAACATACAAAAAACACAAGAAGAAAACAGCTGTTCATGCAGGAATAAAGAATTGTGCCCGCTAAATGGAGCTTGCATGTCCAAGACCATCATATATGAAGCTACCGTAAACTCTATAACCACTAAAGACACCGTTTCGACGAAGAAATACGTGGGCCTGACAGAGGGTAATTTCAAGGCCAGGTTCAATAACCACACTTTGAGCTTTAGGCACTGGAACAAAAGAAAAGCGACACAATTATCCAATCATATTTGGTCTTTAAGAGATAAAGGTGTCGATTATAACATACAATGGAAGATTTTGGCCAGATGTAAGCCCTATACTAACGGCAGCGGAAGGTGCGGTTTATGCGACATGGAGAGATGGCTTATCTGGAAAAGCAGCTTAGACCCTACCACATGTCTAAATACAAGGACAGAGCTTTTCGGATCATGCCCACATGTGACTAAATTTCTGTTACGTTTTTGGTCCCCTAAAGAAAACGGATAGATCATGCTTTCTGTGTTATGTCCCAAGAAGATTTTATATATTTTTATATATTTTTATATATTTTTATGTATTTTTATATAATTTTTATGACGAAAAATGCGAGCGATGTATAAGTACGCAGGCAAAGCAGAGTTATAACAGAGTAATTTCCCTTCATTTTTAACGGTATTTTTTCATAACGTTTTCAAATAGCCAGATAACCGAAGAGATGGTATTGTGGATTTCCACTTCGGCATCTGAAACTCAGAGTTTTATCTTGACTACCGAGTAATGTAACATATTGTATAGATAAATTTCCTCTATTTACATAATATTGAGGTCTCTTTCTTTCTTTGTTATCTTACCGTTTTATCAATATATATATATATATATATATATATATATATATATATAGTAAAGAAAAATAAGATGGCTAGCCATCTTATTTTTTCTTTACTATATACTGAACCTTACAAAGGTCCTGACAATTAATTTGTCGTATTTACATACCGAAGTTTACCGGTAAATAATTGTTGGTTACATGAAAAAACCACAGGAAAATTATTTACCATTTTTATTGCATTATATATATATATATATATATATATATATATATATATATATATATATATATATATATATATATATATATACATATATATATATAAGAAAAATGTTTGTCTTGTGTTTTGAACGGAAGAAGTAGAAGGATGAAATTTAGGTCGAAGTTTCGCGAATATGTTGATGGGACGGCAAAGATAAGAATTCTCTTATATCGAGACGGCAATGATAAGAATGCTCTTATCAGGATCAGGGTATAAAGTTACACTGTACCAAGGTCTGTAGGACTTGCCAGACCTACCTACATGCGTACACTACCCGAACATCTGACCAGAAAGTACAATCCCTCTGGCATCCCACACACATCTGTTCACCTCATAGTCTTGACCCAGAAAGAGGTTGTTTAAAAGCCCCACTTCTTCACGTGACGTCACTTCCTCTTGCTTCCGGTGCTGTCATTTCCCTTCATTCCTCTGTAAGAATTAGCACTTCCTTCTCAAAGCTTGGATTCGAAATCAGACCCAAGAATCATTGGTCGTAAAATACCAATGCACAAAAAGGCGCGAAATCAGAATCTCTTTGTTCTGACAAAAAATGATGGATCGTCTCCCTTCGACCTCTGACCCGAGCAGGTCAGGCGAAGTTTAACAGGACGACCAGCGACCTACTGTACGCAATAACACTCTTGCGGTATATCTATTTTTCTGGCTATTTGAGATGTTATAAATAGAACGGAGAAATAGGTATCTAGAGAGAACCCGAACCAACGTTTAAGAGAACGACACGCATTTATGAGGACGACGAAAGAATAATCAGAAAGGTGACTCTGTCATGCATGATTTACACACACGCACACACACGCACCATCAAACATATTCTGCTTTAATGTGTATCCTGTATTATGCATTCCTTTAATATGTATTATTTGCAACCACTATTTAATATGCATTTTGTACAAGCGATGTGTAACATTGCTTACAAATTGATGTAGTGATAATAAATCTTTAATTTATTACAAAGCACTTATGTATTTATTAATACATCCACGCATCCACTACATTTGGTGACCCCGTAAAACGAATCGCGCCTTCCCTGGAACCAGCTTCATCAACCGCGTCGAAGAATTACAGTTTGCACATCACCAGCAACGAAGCAACTGAAAATTCCGACAAAAACAATGAATCTCCCGGAACAAAACCCAGCGGCCAACATCGACATGGCATTCCAAGCGGCGATCTCGTTAAGAATTCCACCATTCTGGACCCACGACCCGACATTGTGGTTTCACCATATAGAGGCACAGTTTGCCTCTCACAGAATATCGAGCGATGCGGCTCGACTTTCTCACGTTATCAGTTCTCTGTCACCAGAAATAACGAACGTGATACGCGACCTTATCATGGCACCACCCGGTTCTGTTTCATATGAAGTTTTTAAAACCACGTTAATAAACAGAACCTCAGAATCCCAACAAAAAAGACTTCACCAGCTTCTGATATCGGAAGAATTGGGTGACAAAACGCCGTCCCAGCTTCTTCGGAGAATGAAACAGCTTCTCGGAGATGAGACGCTCCCAGAAAAAATCTTCAAGCAACTTTTTCTCCAGCGTCTGCCCTCCAATACCCAGGTTGTTCTCGCGTCCACCAGAGAAAACACATCCCTTGAAGAACTTGCGGAGCTAGCTGACAAAATAGCCGAAGTACCGCACAGATATCCAACGGTATCGACGGTGACGCCAGCCGCTCCCAGTACCAATCCTTTCCGTGCACAAACCAGTTCTTCAGAGATTTCGGATTTGCGTGCATTAATGACGCAGCAAGCTGCGCAAATACAAATTCTCACAGCCCAAATACAAGCCCTAAAGTTTAGTCCCCAGCGTCGAAGCACCAGCCGATCTCGACGAGATGGCAGACGGTCTCGAAGCCCCAGTGCTACCCGAAACTCACATGACACGTGTTGGTACCACCGAACATTCGGAACACGGGCACAAAAATGTACGGTACCGTGCTCGTTTTCCTCACCCAGTTCGGGAAACGGCACAGCCAGGAATTGAACGCGACGGAAATTCCTGGTTCGCACCCACACAGTCGCCTGTTTTTCGTTTGCGATCGTGTAACAGGCACGCGTTTCCTGGTTGACACAGGTGCGGAAGTCAGCATCATCCCAGTCTCCAACACTTCTGGAAAAAGAAAAGAGACATCAGTCTGTCTTCAGGCAGTCAACCATTCACCCATTCCAACCTACGGTGAACAGTCCCTAACATTAAACATAGGACTACGCCGCACATTTCAGTGGGTATTCGTCGTCGCTAAACTGCCGACCCCTATCTTAGGAGCCGATTTCCTGCATCATTTCGGTCTCCTGGTAGACATAAAGAACAGACGACTTGTCGACACCACCACCAAGCTTACTGTGCGCGGTATAGCCGCTCGAATGGACACAGTCAGCCCAACTGTAATGCTTACGACAACGACTCGTCACAGTTCCATCCTGAATGATTATCCAGATGTCGCCCGGCCAGTTTTTCATAACCAGCCGATAAAGCACGACGTTACCCACCACATCAAAACCAGCGGTCCACCTGTTGCTGCAAGGCCCAGAAGGTTACCACCTGATCGTCTCCAGGCCGTCAAGCGGGAATTCCAGCACATGCTCGACCTCGGAATCATCCGCGTTTCCAGCAGCAACTGGTCCTCGCCGATACACTGCGTCCCAAAAAAATCATCGACCGATTGGCGGGTTTGCGGCGATTATCGATCACTGAATAAAAGCACTATCAGTGATGCCTATCCGGTGCCTTTTCTTCAGGACTTTTCGAGCTCGCTGCATGGAGCTCGCATCTTTTCAAAAATCGACCTGGTGCGAGCATACAACCAAATCCCAGTCGAACCTGCAGACATCTCAAAGACAGCAGTGACTACACCTTTCGGAATGTTTGAATTCCTGCGTATGCCTTTCGGTTTACGAAACGCGGCACAGACATTCCAAAGGTTTATCGACATGGTGACTAGAGGTTTGCCTTTCGTCTATGCCTACATAGACGACATACTCGTGGCCAGTAACTCGGACGAAGAGCATAATCAACACCTTCACCTGCTATTCGGACGACTACGTCAATTTGGAATTGTTATCAACCCTACCAAATGTTTGTTCGGAGTTGTTTCCCTTCATTTTCTCGGCCATATAGTCGATAAAAATGGAATTCGTCCCCTTCCCGAGAAAGTCAAGGCCATCGTGGATTTTCCACCACCCACATCTCTCCGCAAATTAAGGGAATATCTCGGTCTAGCGAATTTCTATCGACGGTTCGTGCCCCACCTCGCTGAAATAGCGCAACCGCTCACGGATTTGCTACGTCAGCGAACCTGCAAAAACGCAGATATAGCTCTGACCGAAGATCAACTCGTTTCTTTCGCTGCCCTGAAAAAAGCGTTATCTAGCGCTACCATGTTGGTTTATCCAAAACCAGACGCCCCACGATGTTTACTCGTTGATGCATCCGATTCCGGAATCGGAGGTGTGCTACAACAGCTTGTTGACGGTATATGGCAACCGTTGTCTTTCTTTTCTAAGCGGTTAAAACCCGCGGAAACCAAATACAGCACATTCAGTCGGGAATTATTGGCGGCATACCTGGCCGTTAAGCATTTCCGTCATATGCTAGAAGGTACCAATTTTGCCATATATACCGACCACAAGCCATTAGTATACGCATTTAACACCAAACCGGATCGCCATTCGCCGAGAGAAATTCGTCACCTCGACTTCATATCGCAGTACACGACGGATATACGCCACATCAAAGGGACGACCAACGTGGCAGCCGATGCACTTTCACGTGCGCAGATCAATGCTATCCACACCACGTCTACAATTGATCTGGCACGTATAGCAGCTGACCAGGAGAATGACGAAGAACTTCTAAAGCTCCGGAATTCGTCATCTCTGAAATTTCAGCATGTTCCACTACCATCATCCACAGCCCATATTTGGTGTGATATTTCCACTGGTTACCAACGCCCTTATGTACCACAGAAATATCGTCGAGAAGTTTTCTCCGCTCTACATTCTCTGTCACATCCTGGTATTCGCTCCACTCAAAAGCTAATATCGACCCGTTTTGTGTGGACCAGTATCAACAAGGATATCAGAGAATGGACCAAGTGCTGTGTTGCGTGCCAAAAAGCGAAAATCCACCGGCACATAAAATCACCAATCGGTTCATTTTCGCAGCCCGATGCACGATTTCAGCACGTTCACATTGATATCGTTGGACCCCTGCCACCTTCGCAGAACTATTCATATTTGCTAACTTGCGTAGATAGGTTCTCGCGATGGCCCGAAGCCTGGCCCCTATCTGATATATCAGCAGAAACGGTCGCTAAAACGCTGATATCACAATGGGTTTCGCGTTTTGGCACACCCGCAACAATTACCACCGACAGAGGACGTCAGTTCGATTCCCACCTTTTCACCGAGCTGACTCGTCTCCTCGGGTGTAAACACACCCGCACTACAGCTTACCACCCTGCAGCAAATGGCATGGTGGAACGCTTTCACCGCCAACTCAAGGCATCTATAAAAGCAGCTCCAGACAGTTCTCACTGGTTGGAACATCTCCCTCTCATCCTCCTTGGAATTCGATCCACGATTAAGGAAGAACTGGGATATACTCCGGCCGAACTCGTTTATGGCACAACACTCACCTTACCTGGGCAGATGATCGAACCTGTTTCACAAAACTTCCCTGACCCACAACAATATGTGCACCGATTACGAACATCCATGTCGCAAGTATCACCCTCAGGCCCTAGACAACAGAACGTCGTTTCACGTGTCCCAAAAGATATCAACACATGGACTCATGTCTTCGTGAGGAATGATGGGATACCCTCTCAACTTCGACCACCATATTCCGGGCCCTACAAGGTCATCAAAAGAGAACCCAAGTATTTCGTCCTCGATATTGGAGGTAAACGAAATACGGTCTCGATTGATCGTTTAAAAAAAGCTTTCATCGAGGAGGACTTACATTCAGTCCCCTCTTTTCCTCAAACAGACTCGGCAACTCCAGCGAACACCACAGATGCTGCACAACCCCGACACACCAAATCAGGAAGAACAGTTCGATGGCCAGCAAGGTTTGTGCAAGTTTTTCGGGTAAGTTCTGAACTCCTAACGTATCCATCTTCCTAATGAACACATAACTGCATCACCCACCCAGAGAAATCAAAGAACATTTGTGTACGTAAAGAAAAAAAAAATGAAAACAAAAACTGTCTGTATGAACTTTTACGGAACATTTCAAAATCGAACTTTGCCGATGAACATTTCTTTCATTTTTGCATGTACATATTTTTTGTTTTCTTTTCAAAATGTTTGCTTTCTCATAAATATATTTTTTTGCTAACTGTATATCCACACACATTTACAAATCTTGTTCTCATGCGTGCTATCACTCGATTTTTTTTTTCGCCACTGAAAGATACCTTGTCTCTATTAGACCTCTAGTAGGTCGAGTAATCAATAGACGCACATCTCTTTCAACGCGCCAACATAATTCTGCCTGGGCACATATACATATTGCCCACCATATAGCACATACAAATTGTAAACCTTTCATCCATATTTTTATCGTTCAATGTGTAAAAAAAATTTTTTTCTACATGCACACAATCAAAAAAAAAAAAATAAATAAATAATAAAAATAATAATAATAATACATTTCCAATATCGTTCGATCTCTGTGGCTTTCTCACTAGAAGGGGGGTAGTGTAAGAATTAGCACTTCCTTCTCAAAGCTTGGATTCGAAATCAGACCCAAGAATCATTGGTCGTAAAATACCAATGCACAAAAAGGCGCGAAATCAGAATCTCTTTGTTCTGACAAAAAATGATGGATCGTCTCCCTTCGACCTCTGACCCGAGCAGGTCAGGCGAAGTTTAACAGGACGACCAGCGACCTACTGTACGCAATAACACTCTTGCGGTATATCTATTTTTCTGGCTATTTGAGATGTTATAAATAGAACGGAGAAATAGGTATCTAGAGAGAACCCGAACCAACGTTTAAGAGAACGACACGCATTTATGAGGACGACGAAAGAATAATCAGAAAGGTGACTCTGTCATGCATGATTTACACACACGCACACACACGCACCATCAAACATATTCTGCTTTAATGTGTATCCTGTATTATGCATTCCTTTAATATGTATTATTTGCAACCACTATTTAATATGCATTTTGTACAAGCGATGTGTAACATTGCTTACAAATTGATGTAGTGATAATAAATCTTTAATTTATTACAAAGCACTTATGTATTTATTAATACATCCACGCATCCACTACACCTCCACAGAATATCAATGTTACATTGAGTTGGGATTGATTCTTGCTGCTTTTATCTTTTGCTTTTGTTCTGATTTCGTCAGGGTTTTCTACTTCTCATAGATGCAACGAATCTTTTACAAAGACTCCGAAATCATAACTTATTAGTTATTAATCCGATTTTCTGTCTTATTAATCACCCATGTTTTTTCCCCTAAATCCAAATTCTTTCTCTCCCTCTATCTTAATCTTACACTTCTTTAATTGGTATTTTGTATTTCCTTCTCTCTCTCTCTCTCTCTCTCTCTCTTTACCTTCTCTAATCTTTCTCTCTTTTGCTCTGACACTCTCTTACTCCCACTCTTCCTCCACTTTTCCCTCTGTCTCTTTCTCTCCCTCCTACTCTCTCCCTATATCACATCATAACCTCCTCCTTTCTATTTATACTACTCTATCTTCCCTCACTTTCGCTTCTTCTTCTCTCTCTCTCTTTCTCTGTATCTCTCTCTTTCTATCTATCTATCTATCTATCTATCTCTCTTTCTCTTTCTATCTATCTATCTCTCTCTTTCTATCTATCTATCTATCTCTCTTTCTCTTTCTATCTATCTATCTATCTCTCACTCTCTCTCTCTCTTTACCTTCTCTAATCTTTCTCTCTTTTGCTCTGATACTCTCTTACTCTCTAACTCTCACTCTTCCTCCACTTTTCCCTCTGTCTCCTTCTCTCCCTCCTACTCTCTCCCTGTATCACATCATAACCTCCTCCTTTCTCTTTATACTACTCTATCTTCCCTCACTTTCGCTTCTTCTCTCTCTCTACCTTCTCTAATCCTTCTGTCTTTTGCTTTCAGACTCTCTCACTCTCTTACTCTCACTCTTCCTCCATTTTTCCCTCTGTCTCCTTCTCTCCCTCCTACTCTCTCCCTGTATCACATCATAACCTCCTCCTTTCTCTTTATACCACTCTATCTTCCCTCTCTTTCTTACATTCATTACGGATCAGTTAACTTTCTATTTGCAGGTTAGATTTCGGTTGAGTAGAAGATGGAATAGAAGTATTTTCGTTTTCAACGGTATAGGAACAAATTCTACATCGTGGTTCCAGAAAGACAAAGCCATTGTAACTCCATGGAAGGGCTGGGTTCTACAGAACCTTACTTTCAATGAGAAGTATATATTATCTTTTTACTTGTAATTAACATCTTTTAATTATTTTGTAATTGGTCTTTTGAACACTTTCATAATCAATAATTAAAAGGACAGTTTACAGATATAAACCAATTTGTGTCTCATTCGTAACAAACTCATTTCCTAAATTTCTAATCTAGAACCTCAGTCTTCTGACACCCCTTCTTTAATCCCCTTTTTTCCCAAAACCCACCTGTTTACACAAGTTGGAGTTGCATAGCAACTGTTTCGTCTTTTAAAGCTAAAAACACTACATTCTTTATTTTTTAAATATACAGGATTCCCGAGAACTACGTTAAGGGTACATGTGTCTGTGGAGTGCTCAGCCACTTGCACGCTAATTTCACGAGCAGGCTGTTCCATTGATCGGATCAACTGGAACCCTCGACGTCATAACTGACAGAGTGCCAATTACCACTTTATCCACCATAACTTTGTATAAATTTTTTTAATTAAAAATTTGGAACCTATGCTTTTAAGCTGGTCACTTTTTTCCCAAAACACATCTGTGTGACACAAGTTGGAGTTGCATAGCAACTGTTTCGTCTTTTAAAGCTAAAAACACTGCATTCTTTATTTTTAAAATGTACATGATTCCAAATGATAGAACAGGTGGGAGTCGATGGAATATCATGTCTTCTATTACAATCTCAAATAAGACTGTACTATCATTGGTCGATGTGGTTTGACATACACTCTGTCTAGGAAGGGAATATGACAGGATTGTCATGGCTGGAATGCCTTTGATATGCATAAGATCTGGTCATCAAATCTAAGTAGAGATTTCAAACTTAAAATCTTCAAAGCCACAGTCGAACCAATTCTACTATATGGCTCAGAAACCTGGACATTATCAAAGAAGCTTGAGCGGCGGTTGGATGGAACTTCATCATCTGAAAAAGATTTTCTAACTAGAAAGGGTATGGCCTGGTCAGCCTGTTATGATATGCATAAGATCTGGTCATCAAATCTAAGTAGAGATTTCAAACTTAAAATCTTCAAAGCCACAGTCAAACCAATTCTACTATATGGCTCAGAAATCTACGTTATCAAAGAAGCTTGAGCGGCGGTTGGATGGAACTTACACTTGCCTCCTTATGAGAGCTCAAAATCTCTCGTGGAAGCGTCATCCAACCAAAGTACAAATATATGGGAAATTACCACCTGTATCATCTCTTGTGAAAGGTAGAAGAGTCCAGTTTGCTGGACATTGTTGTAGAGCTGAAAACAAGGTAATTTCTACTCTTCTCCTCTGGAAGCCATCTGCTCGCGATACCAGAGGGCGCACACTCTCCTACCCTGTTGTAATCTCCAGGAATACAGGCATCCAGCAACAGGACCTCCGTAATGCTATGATGGACCGTGAATTCTGGCGTAACATAGTAAATTCCATTGTCTTGACCACGGTCGAACAATGATGATGATGATGCCTTTGATCCGCAGACCCCCCATGATCACAGCCGAACTGAAGCTGACTTAACAAGATCTGACTTACCCAAATTAGATGTCATTTCTACCTTCCATATCATGAATACGAAACCGGGTATAAAACACTCACTTATATCAGAGACGAAATGATGACCTCATTGATTTAATTAAACAGAATTGATTGTAAATACAATTCGTAAAAGTGTTAATTATAATGATTTTTATTAAATTTATCTAATTTATTTATTTAATTTATTTTTTATTTAATTTATTTTTATTTAATTTATTATTTTTTTAATTATTTATTTATTTTTATTAATTTATTATCTAATTTATTATTTATCATTTTTATTTAATTTATTATTTTTATTTAATTTATTATTTTTATTTAATCTATTTTTATTAAATTTATTTATTTAAGTTATTTATAATGATTTTTATTAAATTTATCAATTTTAATATATTAGTTTCAGTTACCCGTATTTTAGCATCAAGGGTTCTAACAAGACCACAATAGAAGCCAAAAGAATAAGTAGAAATAATGAAAAGTATGGTATTTCCATGAAAACTTTACTCAGAAGTATGTAATTATATCTTCTTTATTTGAATGCAAATGATTGTATGAGTGTGTCCGTGTGTCCATGTGTGTGAGCCTTGTGATCTTGCGCATCGCAAATGGATGCAGGTGAGGTCTCGCTCCAGTCTCGGAGATGGCAATGACTGTCATGAGATCTCATCCAATATGGCTCTGACTGCTAGTGTGGGGTGGGGGAAAAGAAGAGCAATGTGGAATTGAAAGGATTTTTTTTTGTTTCTGGGCTAGTCTGTCATGGTTCAATGGCTTTTTGGGACTGGTCTCAGAGGTCAGAATGGTGTGAGTGTGTGTGTCCCTGTGTGCATCTATATGTGTATGTGTGTGTGTGTGTATACATGTGTTTGTGTTTGTGTGTGGGAGCTGTTTTTGATTGGTACCAGAGTTTATTGTGGTGTGTGTAAATGTGTCTGTGTGTGTTTTATATTTGGTAGGTGTTTTCTATTTGGTATATATACACACACACATATATATATATATATATATATATATATATATATATATATATATAAATATATATATATATATATATATGTATGTATGTGTATGAAAGAGAGATAGTGTGTGTGTGTGTGTGTGTGTGCATGTGTATGTGTGAGAGAGAGAGTGTGTGTACAGAAGAAAAAGAGAGAAAGAGAGAGAGAGAGAGCTTGTTGCTAGAAGAGGTATCAGCTTCCTCAACTTCTTCTACCCTTTAACTTTAGTATCTATAACCAATGCAGCACCGATGAAACCACCAAGGAAATAAACCAGAAGAATCTTATCTAATGTAAGCCTATAATGAAAGAACTCAGCTAAAGTTCCTTCAGCTGCACAAAACTGGATTCCAGCCTGCAAAATAGCAGCCTGGTCCTATGATACAAACTTCCTGAATCTCCATCAAACTATCATATATATATATCTATATATCACGTGATCACGTGACCAACCGGGCTATCAGATGTTGTTACAGATCGCTGGTCACAATGCGCTTCGCATTGTTTTAGCCTTCAAATTACGCCACCCCGCTGGCTAAGCGAGCAGGCCAATATCTATATATATATATATATATATATATATAAAGCTGAAGTTGTCTGTGTGTGGCAGGTTTGGTAGCCTTCAACTAACACTATCTCCTCCAAGACCCTGCAGCACAAGTTGACCAAAATTGAGAGTATGATACAAGAAGGCTTGCTCTTCATTCCATAGAAGATAAAATTCAAATCGGACCATGTTAACACCAAAAATTATTTACATCAAAAAGGTGCTTTTTTTCTATGAAAATCCCTATTTTTTACGATTTTTTTGACTGCTGTGTTGCCATTTTTCGGTGTATTTCAACCAGAAAAATGTTCACTTAAAGAGAATAACAAGCTACATAATGCAAAATTTTTACTTTTCAAAAATTCCAATTCTAAAGGGTCAAAACAAACCCGAGCAATGCCGGGCGATACAGCTAGTTAAATTATATTTTGAATGCCAGCTTGAAAATGAGAAAGTTATTTTATTAAGTTCTTTGTAATTTTCAAAATTTTCAAAAATCTACGAAATTATGAATCAAGCATTTCTGCTACATTTTTCTGTCACATCAAAAGCAGAGATAAAGATCTGTTTACATTCTTATAATTTCCTAGATCTAAGGCTTTCGACTACTCTTTTACTCTTTTACTTGTTTCAGTCATTTGACTGCGGCCATGCTGCAGCACCACTTTTAGTCGAGCAAATCGACCCTGGGACTTATTCTTTGTAAGCCCAGTACTTATTCTATCGGTCTCCCTTGCTGAACCGCCAAGTGACAGGGACTCAAACACACCAGTATCGGTTGTCAAGCAATGCTAGGGGGACAAACACAGACACACACACACACACATATATACATACATACATAGGACAGGCTTCTTTGAGTTTCTGTCTACCAAATCCACTCGCAAGGCATTGGTCGGCCCGGGGCTATAGCAGAAGACACTTGCCCAAGATGCCACGCAGTGGGACTGAACCTGGAACCATGTGGTTGGTTAGCAAGCTACTTACCACACAGCCACTCCTACGCCTATAGTTAAATTTATTTTAGTACTTTTGACTCATGCTATGTTTGTATGTATATAATATAAATATATATGTGTGTGTATGTATGTATGCATGGATGGATGGATGGAGAGATAGATAGATAGATAGATAGATAGAGAGAGAGAGAGAGAGAGAGAGAGAGAGAGATAGAGAGAAAGATAGAGAGAGTGGTGGGGAGCCACATCCAAATGTTCAGGATGTAAATGATCTAAATGAATATTTAAACGTAAACCTATCCTGTCAAGTGGAAACCTATTTATAATTATACTTGCTTTCGCTAAACTTAGGATATATGTGACAAAAAATACCCCTGTCTGTCTGTCTGTGTGTGTGTGTGTCTGTTTCATCATCAGCAGTATTAGGTTTCGGCACTGTCATGGTATTAGCTGTCAGGAGGAAAGTAAAAAAAGTGTGACGTCAATCTGACGTCAATTAATAGATAAACAAACATAACAGAGAATAGAGAATTAATGTAAATATTGTAAATAACATAACAGAGAAGTTTAAGATCAGCTGTCCATGGGAACTCCTAAATACTGATAAACTTAGTCCACACAGCAGAGTTTATAGAAAAATTCCAGATGTGGAAACAAAGCTAAACTCAAGAGGCCTTGCAGGGAACTTGGCAAAGACTTAAAGTTTTAGGAAGTAGGAGAGAGGATAGGACTATGCTGTCATCAGGGAAATAGATGTACTCAATATGCAGGAAAGGAGTAGAGAGGGACTCCAGGTGCACAGAATGTATACTCAAGGCAAGGAGCTGGCAGAAATGTTAGCATGCTGGGCGAAATGCTAAGTGGTATTTCGTCTGTCTTTATGTTCTGAGTTCAAATTCTGCCGAGGTCGACTTTGCCTTTCATCCTTTCGAGGTCAATAAATTAAGTACCAGTTGCGTTCTGGGGTCGATCTAATTGACTTATTCCCTTTGTCTGTCTTTGTTTGTCCTCTCTATGTTTAGCCCCTTGTGGGCAATAAAGAAATAAAAATGTATACTGGGATCACAGGCCCACTGAGAGTGAATAAAGACTTTATGTGAGGCTAATGTACAACAATAATTAACCACTTTTTAAAGTTATTTTAACAGGTTTACTCTAGAAACTAAAGCCAACATTGGAAGTTACATTGTTTTGTATATGAATATGTCTATGCATACAAAGAGCCAGTGTGTTACAAAGGACCCATCCAACTGATGCAAGCATGAGAAAAAGAACATAAAACTTATGAGGTTCACACACACACACACACACAGAGGAATAGTTGCATGCTGATGTTCGAGAATTCAAAGTTAGATCTACAGAAGAATTAGAGAAGAAATTCCTGGTATGGAAGCGAGAACTGAGAGGATTTTAAGATAAATGTAGCAAAGACATAGGTTTTGTACTAAGTTGGAAACAAGACAGGATCCTGGTATCTTCTAGAAAGTAGTCTTGTTCAGTATGCAGAAACAGAGTAGGTATGAACTCCATACACTGTATCCAGTATAAGATATGGACATACAAAGAATGTAGTGGAGTGACAGGCAGACTGTCTGCAAATGCAAGGCTTCATGTGTGATAGAGGCACTGGACCAGTACATACTTGGAGCTCACAAAAATAGTTTCTCTTAAACACTGGAATGGCTCACTTAGAAATAATTGATAGCTTTTGTTAGAAGGTGTAATTAGCAAGAGAGGTGCTTGCTCTGAAAGTGTAGTAGCTGGAATAAGGATGGGGCGGAGAAAGTTCAGAGAGCTACTACCACTGGCTGACAGCAAAGATCTTTCCCTTTTAGAACTGCCTTTCTGCATGGTTGTGGGACATGTATCTTGAATGCAGAGGACTTGAGAAAACTGGAAAGAAACGAAGCAAGC
>NC_043000.1:11458334-11465834 GCF_006345805.1 Octopus sinensis | reverse complement strand
TCTCAAATTCTAATAGAAACGGAATCTACACTGTCTCAAGTGTATTTATAGAACATTTCATTTAAAAATATCGATTCTTTTGAAAGTTACGAGGAAAGAAAGTCTTCGGGGCATTCATGTGTAGATGTGCCACAGGTACTGCCTCTAGACGGTTAGTATGTGTCATGGTGCATGCGTTAGCAGGAATCCATAATAAAATTATAATCAAAGATGTGGGGGGAGGGGTTGTCTCTGTCCTCTCTCCTCACTGTTTGACAACTGGTGTTGGTGCCCATAACTTAGCAGTTCATCAAAAGAGATCAATAGAACAAGTACCAGGCTTTTAGTCTTTTACTTGTTTCAGTCATTTGACTGTGGCCATTCTGGAGCACTGCCTTTAGTCGAGCAAATCGACCCCCGGACTTATTCTTTGTAAGCCTAGTACTTATTCTATCGATCTCTTTAGCCGATCCGCTAAGTTATGGGGACGTAAACGCACCAGCATCGGTTGTCAAACACAGACACACAAACATATATATACATATATACGACGGGTTTCTTTCAGTTTCCGTCTACCAAATCCACTCACAAAGCTTTGGTCAGCCCGAGGCTATAGTAGAAGACACTTGCCCAAGGTGCCACACAGTGGGACTGAACCCAGAACCATGTGGTTTGTAAGCAAGCTACTTACCACACAGCCACTCCTACGCCCTATGCTTCAACAAAAAAACTAAAACAAACAAACAGGACTGCAATTGATTTTATTCTTCAAGCATGACAAGTAAGAGAAGATAACATATCATAGGAAGTACACGAACTGATAATGAAATGAGTAAATAGAAACAGCGTGGAGGTTGATCTTTCTTCTAGGATGTGTGATACAGTGTTGTATGCATGGAGAAAAGTGAAAATCAAAATGACAACTTGTTTAAATGTTCCTTATGAGATTGAAGCCATGGCCGGTGTCTATTGGTAATTAAACTTCATTTGCAACACCTGTACATATTTATCAGCTTTGTTTTTGTTGGTAATTCTATATTTTTCTCTACGCAAGAATGTGAATTTTGATTCAATTGACATAGAAGATTCTAAAAAGAATGGCTGCAAAGCACTGATTATGGCAAGGATGATTATCGCATAGTTGGGCATGCTGGTTCCTGCTGCGTTAGATCCAGAATCTTTTGTGGTTTCCATATCTGCAAAAGACAAAAAATAAACACATATACCTTTTGTTTTTAATAAAAAATAGTAACATCTGCCAGGTTTAACCATTTTTATATAAACCTACTCAATACTGCCTTTGCTTCAATTGTACAAATTCCTTGTTTTAAAGAAATCTAAAGTAAAAACTTTCCATCAAAACTTCAAATAAACTTGTGTTTCAAACACTAGCTTAGCCATGACAAGGTCTTTTCCCTAAATTCTTTATTGTTTCCAAAATTTATTGAAACAAAGGCAATATATATTTCTTTACTACCCACAAGGGGCTAAACACAGAGGGGACAAACAAGGACAGACAAAGGGATTAAGTTGATTACATCGACCCCAGTGCGTAACTGGTACTTAATTTATCGACCCCAAAAGGATGAAAGGCAAAGTCGACCTCGGTGGAATTTGAACCCAGAACGTAACGGCAGACGAAATACCTATTTCTTTTCTACCCACAAGGGGCTAAACACAGAGGGGACAAACAAGGACAGACAAAGGGATTAAGTTGATTACATCGACCCCAGTGCATAACTGGTACTTAATTTATCGACCCCAAAAGGATGAAAGGCAAAGTTGACCTCGGCGGAATTTGAACCCAGAACGTAACGGCAGACGAAATACCTATTTCTTTTCTACCCACAAGGGGCTAAACACAGAGAGGACAAACAAGGACAGACAAACGGATTAAGTTGATTACATCGACCCCAGTGCGTAACTGGTACTTAATTTATCGACCCCGAAAGGATGAAAGGCAAAGTTGACCTCGGCGGAATTTGAGCCCAGAATGTAAGGTCAGACAGAATACCGCTAAGCATTTCGCCCAGCATGCTAATGTTTCTGCCAGCGCACCGCCTTGCACTCAGTACACTGTATAGTGGTTGGCATTAGAAAGGGCATTGGCCTGGTGTAGCCCTCCAGCTTGCTAGCTGCTGTTGAAACGCCCAACCCATACCAACATGGAAAAGGAATTTTAAATGATGATGACGTACCAATCAACAGGGCCTTGCCACTCCACCTACCCAGCCACTCAACTTGTTAGAAATAGCAATCAAACTTATGTTAAATCACACCGCAGCACCTTAAAAAAAATAAACGATTAATTAAAAACGACTACATCATATAATATTGTATTTTAGAATACTTTTGATCATAGGTCAACGTCAAAAAGAGGAGAAATAAAACTACCAAGTGCGACGCTCAACTACTCTTGCAGCTGTAGCAATATCGTCTCTCATTGCTATCTTCACTGTTTGAGAAGAGTATTAAGAATAACCTCGGTCGAGATTACAAACATCTTCGGCTAGTTCAACATTGTTGTAAACACTAATTCGATTGGCTGACACGTTGGTCTCTACTACGTTCGCACCGCTGGTTATCACTTGGCGCGATTTGCCTCCGTTTATTTTCGCGCCATAGTTCCAAGCAGCCAATCACAGCTTTCCATTTCTGAAGTTCATTGGGAGCCATGTAAACCTTATAAAATAAGGTTTCTCAGACAAATATCCGTCTTAGGCTTTTAGTTCTTTTAAGAGCTAAGTCTCTGACCACACAGAGCATACTCGACCAAGTTCCAGTTTCGAAAGGCAGGCGACCACCATTAATACAAGATGTTACAGATACCTCTTATACTGTTAGTGTGAAATATCACCATGAAGAACGGTTACAGGATATCTATAACTAGAGAAAAATAACCAAGCAGAACATATGATGAAGACGCAGCGAAAACCAAGCGCCAAACATCGAAGATTTAATTTGTACACAAGACGACTACAGATTCAGCTATAGCGGTTAGGTGAAATTCTCGCCACGGAAAAAACGGCTACAGTAACATATCTGGAAGTATGTTCATATCAAGAGAAAGATAAACACGAGTGATTCAATTAATCTCAACTGCGATACGCAATATCTTGACATGGAACTCTTATGCTGTACCTCATAAACGGTAAATCAATTATCTGTTCTTGGGTTCTAGTTTCTTCTAAGAACTACCTTAAGCCATCTGTTATTACCTGTTGCCAGGCCGATACCAACAACATGAACTGTGAATCAAATTCCATCGTCATTTCACTGGTCAGTACCTTTTTACACCTAACGAACACACAGACACAAAAACATGCTAACACTTACAAACTCCCAACATCAAGCATGATTGTAAAATATGTAAAATAAATAATGTATATATTTTAAAAAGAAATCTTGTTGTCATTCCAAACTTATGTGTATTGCCGCTGCATGTATTATATAGTCAGTAAATAAATTATTAAGAATGGGATCGCGTGCGATGGTATATTCTATACGATGCGACCGCATGTGATCCTATTTTTATACAGCCATCAATATGATTGTTGTTGTTATTTGGTCTCGGATTAGTTCGGATCCAAGAGACAGAACCACCATCACGTGGTTTTTATATATCAAGGAGTAGAACATTCAACGTGCCCTTCGTTGAAGATTTGAGGAAGACTTAGCTGCTATTTCTAACAGGTCATTTTGTCACGGATGAAAACAGGAAAAAGAGAAGCTTTGGAAAGTGGGAGGAGGAGAAATTATTATTATTATTATTATTATTATTACTCTTTACTCTCTCTCTTTTACTTGTTTCACTCATTTGACTGCGGCCATGCTGGAGCACCGCCTTTAATCAAGCAACTCGACCCTGGGATTTATTCTTTTGTAAGCCCAGTACTTATTCTATCAGTCTCTTTTGCCGAACCGCTAAGTAACGGGGACATAAACACACCAGCATCAGTTGTCAAGCAATGCTAGGGGGACAAACACAGACACACAAACAAATACACACACACACATATATATATATATATATACGTATATACGACGGGCTTCTTTCAGTTTCCGTCTACCAAATCCACTCATAAGGCTTTGGTCGGCCCGAGGCTATAGTAGAAGACACTTGCCCAAGGTGTCACGCAGTAGGACTGAACCCGGAACCATGTGGTTGGTAAACAAGCTACTTACCACACAATCACTCCTGTGCTTATTATTATTATTATTATTATTATTATATATTTTAAAAAAGGATTGACGTAACTCTTCACAAAGGTAAACAGTCAAGATGAAGAGCGCAATTCGATTGTAAGTATTTTATTGAACGATATTTCAACAGTATGTCTGTCTTTGTCAAGTTCAAAATAAGAAGTGATAAAAATTCAGAAACTTAAACGTAAAGTATGAACGAGAGCAACCGGCATCCACACATTGATGGAATGACATCATCAGTTTTTAAGTCTTTAACAGACGAAAAGAAAGAAAAAAGAAGACGACAGAAAAAAAAGGGAAGAGAAAGAAGAATATTTAATCAAACAGCTTTGTATAAATTTGATGATATTCTCCTGTCATCTTATTCATCCCTCCAGGGCGTGATGTTAATGACCTGCAAACATATTTCTCCTCATACATTCTTTGAAGTGAAAGCGAAGTAAATTCCTGGAGGAATGAATAAGATGGCAGGAGAAAATCATCAAATTTATACAAAGCTGTTTGATTAAATATTCTTCTTTCTCTCCCATTTTTCTGTCGTCTTCTTTTTTCTATTTTTTTCTTTCTTTTCGTCTGTTAAAGACTTAAAAACTGATGATGTCATTCCATCAATGTGTGGACGCCACTTGCTCTCGTTCGTACTTTACGTTTAAGTTTCTGAATTTTCATCACTTCTTATTTTGAACTTGACAAAGACAGACATACTGTTGAAATATCATTTCATAAAATATTATTATTATTATTATTAGCCCCACCGACCTCCTTTAACCGGGAGGGCAAGGCAGCTTTCCTTTGCCTAGTGGCTGTAGCAAAAGAGGTGGTATGGTAAACATGTTTGAAAGGGCTAAGGTCAGACACTTTCCTCTTTGGCCCAGGCCTCATCAACTTTTTCAAGTTTCACTTGAAAAGGAAGATGAGAGTAGAGAGGGAAGTGCTATCTGGTAGCAAGTTTACTGAAAGGTGGGTAAATGTCGCAAGAATGGCCAGTATAAACGGACCAATTCTGAGGATACACCTGTAGTATAAAAAGGGTATAAAAGGAGAAAGGGGCTCTCTACCCCACTTTTGACCAGGCTCCCGTGGCTTTTATGGGTTTTTCCACCAGGAACCTTTCGAAGCGCCTCCCCCTATTGGGAGTTTTTTCATTGTTATACTGTTTTTTACACGGATCTTTCAAACGGACAAAACCCTTTGTAACTTTTGTCCTGTATTTTGTCCCTTTATGTTATAATTAATTTTTGTCAGCCCTTGTGGCCAATAAAAGAATTTATTATTATTATTATTATTATTATTATTATTATTATTATTATTAAGACGGCTAGCTGACAGAAGCGGTAGTGAGTCGGACAAAATACCTAGCAGTATTCCTACGAGTTCCTTGTGTTCTGAGTTCAAATTCCGTTGAGGTCAACTCTGCTATTTATCCCTTCGGGGTTCATAAAGTACCAGTCAAGTACTGAAGTTGTTGTAACTGACTTGCTCCTCCCCTCAAAACTGCTCGGCTTCCGCCACAATTAGAAAGAGTAATCATCATTATAGTATGGCGGAGATTGAGTTGATGTGAATATTTAGACAAAAAACAAAAAAAAACAACAAAAAAAGGCAGTGAGCTGGCGAAATCGTTAGCACGCCGGTCAAAATGCTTAGCAGCATTTCGTGTCTTTACGATCTGAGTTCAAGTTCCACCTTCGAGCTCGATAAAATAAGCACAAGCACTGTTTCAATGTAATCGACTTAATCTCTCTCCTGAAGTTGCTGTCCTTGGGCTAAAATTTAGAAACAAATACGTTTATTTGGACAAAAGACAAAATCCTGACTAAGAATAAGTACAGTTGTTAACAGTGGTTTAGGGGTCACACAATCAGGGATCAGGTCATATGACGTCTAATATCTTTAACCGCCTTTTGGTTGAGTCAAATGTACACACACACATACATACATACATATACACATACATACATGTATAGAGATTTATAAACATATGTACATATATACCAGTGGTTCCCCACCTTTTTACTACCAAAGGACCCTTTTTCTTTAATTAAGTTTTCCCACGGATCCCTTTTTATATGCTTATGATATATATATGTTCCTATTTATATAATTTATATAATTAATAAATAAAATGAAATTGTAATATCTGTAAATTGAGGATTGAAATGAATTTGTGTATATATATATGTGGCACGTAAAATGTACCAATCCGACCGTATATATATGTACATATATACACACACACACACACACACACACACATTATATATATATATAAGTACTTGTATACACACACGCGCTGGTATGGTCATGTGGCGAGAATGGATGAAGATAGGTGTGTTAAAAAGTGCCAATCCGTAACAGTTGAAGGAACCCGTGGAAGAGGTAGACCCAGGAAAACCTGAGACAAGGTGGTGAAGCACAACCTTCGAACTTTAGGCCTCACCAAGGCAATGACTAGTGACCGAGACCTTTGAAAATATGCTGTACGAGAGAAGAACCGGCAGGACAAGTGAGTCCATCCCATGTCCCTTGCCAGGGATGTAGCCAGCCCACTTATGCATGCCTTTCCTGACTTGGACACGCGAAGACCTGTTGAGGCAAGTGAAGTCGAAATCGAACCTCATCCGATGACTGATGCCCATGCCAACCTCCCTTCATTGGACACTAAACTCTGCTTGTGAAGACCTGTAGGGGCAAGTGAAATCGGAATCGAAATTGAACCAATCCTATGACTGGCACCCGGCAGTTGCCAGTGCCGCTGGACTGACTCCTGTGCAGGTGGCAAGTAAAGAAACACCGTTTCGACCCTGTGCTTGAGGAGATCTATTGAGTCAAGTACACCAACATCAAAAATCAATGGAAACTGTAGTTGTGATCCCTGGGCCAGTGGCACGTAAAAAGCAGCCACTACACTCACGGAGTGGTTGGCGTTAGGAAGGGCATCCAGCTGTAGAAACACTGCCAGATCAGACTGGAGCCTGGTGCAGCCTTCTGGCTTCCCAGATCCCCGGTCGAACCGTCCAACCCATGCTAGCATGGAGAACAGACGTTAAATGATGATGATGATGATGATGATATATATACATATATATATACACATATATATATACATATATATATATATATATATATATATATATATATATATATATATATATATATATATATAACGGGAAGCTTTATGAAAATAGACAAAAGACGAAGGCAGGTTTACGGAAATAAACAAAAGACGAAGGCAGGGGGAATACAAACAAACAATTGTATTAGTATGGCGCTCAGGAAATATAAATAAAACAAGTCTTTAACGTTTCGAGCCTA
>NC_043000.1:11418334-11453334 GCF_006345805.1 Octopus sinensis | reverse complement strand
TCGCTAATTTATATTTTATATATAAATAACCTATCAGTCAAGGGACTCCGCTAGCCAGATAGACTTCATCCTCACCAGACAGCGGGATGCATGGTTGCTCTTAAATACAAAGACCCTCCCGGGTGAAGAATGTACCCCTCAGCATAGGCTAATCATTAGTGACTTTAGGCTTGAGACCAGAAGGATACCAAGAAACAAACCAATCCAGAAAAGAAGGATTTGGAAGCTAAAGAACTCTTCACATGGTCAGAGTTAGGGACATCCTCATCAAAAAATTGATGAGAGGGAGGAGGAGCTACAGACGTCGGACATAGAAGGTAGCTGGAAATTCCGAGGACGCTTGCTGAGTGCCACAGACCAAGTGGGATGGTGCAAAGTCCCTTCCAGACCTAGAGTACGTGGTGGTGGGAAATAGTACAGTAGACAAAGCATTAGAGCAAAGAAAAGGCCTGGAAAGCCTTGGGGGATGGGGGTAGCAGGGAACTGTACCAGGTAGCCAAAAGGGGAGGCTGGGCGGCAGGTATTACATAGCCAAAAGATGTAGCAGAAAAGAAGAAGTTTGCCAATGTCTAGCGATGTGAGGACCAAAGAACTGAGGTACTTCTTCGATTGCTAGACAGTGTGTGAGAGAAAATAGTGATGTAACAGGAGAGAAATGTGTCCGCATGGATGATGGGGGCACTTGCTTTTAATGTTGGCGAAAAGAAAGAGGCTTGAGAAGAGTATATTATGAAAGACTGTTGAATGTGGAGAATGAATAGGAGGAGGAGAGCCTGCCAAATGTTGACCAGTAGAGGGACCAGCTATCCAAATAGACAGCTCCCTTGTAGTTAAGGCAATTAAGGGTATGAAACCAGGAAAGCCCCCGGCCCATCAGGAATCACTGCTGAGATGCTTAAAACAGCTGGTTGTGTGGGCTATGGACTCGTCACCCGCATTGTAAACCAGGTGGTTCATAATGGAGTCATACCCAATGACTGGCATAGCAGCACCATAGTCAACTGCTACAAGGGTAAAGGTGATGCTCTAGATAGAAATAACTACAGGGGTATTAAACTGTTGGATCAGGTGATGAAGGTCACAGAGAGGGTCATAACCCATCTCATTAGGGAGAGAATTTGCTTAGATGAGATGCAGTTCGGTTTTGTGCCAGGTAGAAGCACCACTGATGCTATATTCCTGGTTCGAGAACTGCAGGAGAAATACCTAGCTAAAGATAAACCCCTCTACATAGCTTTTGTAGACTTGGAGAAAGCCTTTGACAGGGTCCCCCGATCCCTTATCTGGTGGTCGATGCGGAAACTGGAGATTGATGAATGGCTAATAAGGGCTGTACAGGCCCTATACAGAGAGGCTGTCAGCAAGGTTAGGATTGGCAATGAATATAGTGAAGAATTCCGGGTAGAAGTAGGTGTACACCAAGGTTCAGCCCTAAGTCCCCTTTTATTCATCATAGTCCTCCAGGCAATAACAGAGGAATTCAAAACAGGTTGCCCCTGAGAGCTCCTCTATGCTGATGACCTGGCTCTCATGGCAGAATCACTACCGGAAGTAGAAAAGAAATTTTGGGTGTGGAAGCAAGGGTTAGAATCAAAGGGCCTTAGAGTAAATGTAGCAAAGACCAAAGTTATAGTAAGCAGAGAGACGAACTCAGCACACACACCCTCGGGCAGGTGGCCCTGCTCGATCTGTAGGAAAGGTGTAGGTAGAAACTCCATAAGATGTACCCAGTGTAAGCTATGGACGCATAAGAGGTGCAGCAACATCAAAGGGAAATTAACTGATAAGATAGCTTTCATGTGCGGCAGATGCACAGGGACAATAACATCACACAGATACTCAGAAAACAGATTCTATCATACTCCAGGGGAAGAAACTAGAAGTAGTTGATAGTTTCCACTACCTAGGTGACCAAGTTAGTAGTGGAGGTGGATGCTCAGAGAGTGTCACCGCTAGAATACGAATAGCCTGGGCAAAGTTTAGAAAGCTCCTACCCCTACTGGCGACAAAGGGTCTCTCGCTCAGAGTGAAAGGTAGATTGTATGATGCATGTGTACAAACTGCCATGCTTCACGGTAGTGAAACATGGGCTGTGACTGCAGAGGATATGCGTAGACTTGAAAGAAATGAAG
Organism: Octopus sinensis; assembly: GCF_006345805.1. Taxonomy (NCBI): domain Eukaryota; kingdom Metazoa; phylum Mollusca; class Cephalopoda; order Octopoda; family Octopodidae; genus Octopus; species Octopus sinensis. Next base: position 11,451,202 of record NC_043000.1, on the reverse strand, counting down.
CTAACATGATCCGCTGGATGTTTAATGTCAGTGTGCACGCACGACAGAGTGTAAGCACCCTGAGAGAAATGCTGGACATAAGAAGCATCAGATGTGGTGTGCAAGAGTGACGCTTGCGATGGTATGGTCATGTACTGTGGATGGATGAGGAGAGATATGTGAAGAAGTGCCGCTCCCAAACAGTTGAAGGTATCGGGGGAGAGGTAGACCCAGGAAGACATGGGATGAGGTAGTCAAGCATAACCTCAGAGCATTGGGCCTCACAGAGGCAATGACGAAGGACCGAGATCTCTGGAGATATGCTGTGACTGCAAAGACCCGGGCTGCTTCCTGCATTTCAATCTATTTTAGATTTAGGGTTAGAGTTAGTGTTAGGGTTAGGGGTGGGGGAAGGGTATCTTTTTTCTTCGCAAATGTAAATAAACCCAATCTGTTTCTTAAAGGAGGGACAAATTCATTATGCACAGAATGTTACTTACCTAAATGGAGGTCAGCGATTGGTTAAAATTGCCGAAATGCTCGAAATTAAAGACGAAATATGTTACAACATATAGAATTTTCTCAATAAAGCCAAGAGAAAATGATGTTTTATAAACACATTCTACCAGTATACGAAGTTTAAAACTTTTTAGTTACCTAGAAATTATGTAACAAAGTGCCGTTCAAAAGGAAAAGATCCTGCATCATTAAAAGTGATAATACATTCTTACATAAGATAGCAAAGTTATGCGTGTGGCTCACCACCCGATCGTGGGATCCCGGAACATCTCGCTGTGCTTGAGGAGACCTGTTGAGTCAAGTGCATGTACATGTACATGAGAATCGAACCAAATATCAATGGAAACAGTAGTAGTTGTGATACCTGTGCCGGTGACACATAAAAAGCACCATCCGAACGTGGCCATTGCCAGCGCAGCCTCCACTGGCTTCTGGGCCAGTGGCACATAAAAATCTCCATCCGAACGTGACCGATGCCAACCCCGCCAGCACCATCCGAACGTGGCCGTTGCCAGTGCAGCCTCCACTGGCTTCTGTGCCGGTGGCACATAAAAAGCTCCATCCGAACGTGACCGATGCCAACCCCGCCTAAAAGCTCCATCGAACGTGACCGATGCCAACCGCCTCGAATGGCTTCTGTGCCGGTGTGGCACACACCAACCGATCGTGGGATCCCGGAACATCTCGCTGTGCTTGAGGAGACCTGTTGAGTCAAGTGCACGTACCGGAACATCTCGCTGTGCTTGAGGAGACCTGTTGAGTCAAGTGCATGTACATGAGAATCGAACCAAATATCAATGGAAACAGTAGTAGTTGTGATACCTGTGCCGGTGACACATAAAAAGCACCATCCGAACGTAGCCGTTGCCAGTGCAGCCTCCACTGGTGCAGGTGGCACGTAAAAAGCACCCACTACACTCGCGGAGTGGTTGGCGTTAGGAAGGGCATCCAGCTGTGGAAACACTGCCAGACCAGACTGGAGCCTGGGGCAGCCCCTGGCTCCCCAGACCCCGGTCGAACCGTCCAACCCGTGCTAGCGCGGAAAACGGACGTTAAACGATGACGATGATTATGATGATATATATGGACACAACTGCAGTTTAGCGCTCCCCAAATTTGTTTCCTCAATAACTTCCTGAAAATATATTTCGTCACCAAATTCTAAAGAGATACATTTTAGAGGATGTACATTATGATTATGGTAGTAAGAAGATTAGACAAAAAAAATTTGGAAGTGTCTTGGAGCAATCCTTCCTCTTTAGACTTTGCTCCTTTTAATTTCCAAAATATTAGCATTTTTCACTTTTTTTTCCCTAGATTTGTTTGAAGCATATTACGTAATCCTCAACCTCGAAAATGATTTTTTTTGCTGCAAACTCATTCAAAAATAGTCACTGTGGAATGTTCTTATCAGGACTGATCAGTGGTTAAAAAACTTATTGAAGGGTAACAATCTCCAATCGGAATCGAACCGTGTCACATACATTAATACGACTTGTTTAACCACAGCGAACACCGGAATATAGGCGGGCAAGACAGATGAAAATTATATAAATCAAGAATTAATCGTATACCGGTATACAGGTACCTATATAGCTAGTTATAGAAGTTAAAAAATACTTCTGTACCACCGAAAAGTCACAAATCTATTACACACACCCACACATACATAATACATATATATATATACATATATATATATATATATATATATATATATATAAACATAATATATATATATATATATATATATATAAATATAAATAAATATATAATCAATATATACATGTGTATCTGCGGTCAAAAAACCCTAGGTGGATAGCCATATGCTAGAAGAGATCACAAACGATCTTGTTGGTGTTCGCTGATCGTTTGTGATCTTTTAGCCTAAATATACACATGTATATATATATATAGATATATATATCGATATTCTTATATATGTAATAGATTTGTGACTTTCCCGGTGTCAGAAGTCTTTTTACCCTTCTAACTAGCGATCTAGTTACTCATGTAGTACCCTGTATATATCTATGTACAAGTCTATTTGTAGTATATATTTATTAATTTGCCTGTGCGGCTAAATTCCCTAACACTTGTGGTGGCCTTTTAATAATACCAGCCTTTAATAAAAAAAACAATCCCTGCCCTGGAAAGAAAGTAGCGTTCCAACTAGTCCTCGTATTTCTCTTTTAACTAAAAGCTCCATCCGAACGTGACCGATGCCAACCCCGCCTCGAATGGCTTCTGTGCCGGTGGCACACACCAACCGATCGTGGGATCCCGGAACATCTCGCTGTGCTTGAGGAGACCTGTTGAGTCAAGTGCACGTACCGGAACATCTCGCTGTGCTTGAGGAGACCTGTTGAGTCAAGTGCATGTACATGAGAATCGAACCAAATATCAATGGAAACAGTAGTAGTTGTGATACCTGTGCCGGTGACACATAAAAAGCACCATCCGAACGTAGCCGTTGCCAGTGCAGCCTCCACTGGTGCAGGTGGCACGTAAAAAACACCCTACACTCGCGGAGTGGTTGGCGTTAGGAAGGGCATCCAGCTGTGGAAACACTGCCAGACCAGACTGAGCCTGGGGCAGCCCCTGGCTCCCCAGACCCCGGTCGAACCGTCCAACCCGTGCTAGCGCGGAAACGGACGTTAAAACGATGACGATGATTATGATGATATATATGGACACAACTGCAGTTTAGCGCTCCCCAAATTTGTTTCCTCAATAACTTCCTGACAAATATATATTCGTTCACCAAATTCTAAAGAGATACATTTTAGAGGATGTACATTATGATTATGGTAGTAAGAAGATTAGACAAAAAAAATTTGGAAGTGTCTTGGAGCAATCCTTCCTCTTTTAGACTTTGCTCCTTTTAATTTCCAAAATATTAGCATTTTTCACTTTTTTTTCTCCTAGATTTGTTTGAAGCATATTACGTAATCCTCAACCTCGAAAATGATTTTTTTTTGCTGCAAACTCATTCAAAAATAGTCACATGTGGAATGTTCTTATCAGGACTGATCAGTGGTTAAACAACTTATTGAAGGGTAACAATCTCCAATCGGAAATCGAAACCGTGTCACATACATTAATACGACTTGTTTAACCACAGCGAACACCGGAATATAGGCGGGCAAGACAGATGAAAATTATATAAAAATCAAGAATTAATCGTATACCGGTATACAGGTACCTATATAGCTAGTTATAGAAGTTAAAAAATACTTCTGTACCACCGAAAGTCACAAATCTATTACACACACACACACTACATACATACATATATATATACATATATAATATATATATATATATATATATATATATATATATATATATATATATATATTATATATATATATAAATAATATATAAATAAATATATACATGTGTATATGTAGGTCTAAAAAAACCCTAGGTGGATAGCCATATGCTAGAAGAAGATCACAAACGATCTATGTTCTGGTGTTCGCTGATCGTTTGTGATCTTTTAGCCCTAAATATACACATGTATAATATATATATATATATATATATATATATATATATATATGTAATAGATTTGTGACTTTCGGTGGTGTACAGAAGTATTTTTAACTTCTATAATTAGCGATATAGGTACTCATGTAGTACCCTTGTATATATATATGTACAAGTCTAATATTGTATGTATATATTTTATTAATTTGCCTGTACGGCTAATAATTCCCTAACCACTTGTGATGGCATTTTAATAATACCATCCCTTTAATAAAAAAAAACAATCCATGCAATGGAAAGAAAGTAGTCGGTTACCAACTAGTCTCCGTGATTCTATTTTAAAATCCACCTTAACCCTAATTTATATACACATCTATAACATTTTATTTGCTGTAGCCATTATATACAAAGCATTTTATGAATCTCATAAAAAAAAAAAACATTCTTGAACTTTTAATTAGTATAATACTGCCTAACGCATTTTTGAGTCATTTGTCACCGATAAATCGTCACCAAATAGTTATCAACACGCACTAACCACGCTCCGGATAACCCTCATTGTCTATGGTACCGCCTCTGCGCAGACGCCAAGTGAACTCGAATCGTCTGATGTGATGATGAAATGAACACCTCTAAGGCAGTGCTTTTCAAACTTTTTACTGGAGCGGAACCCCATTACTGCCAATTTTAGCAGTTTTGTAACTTCTTGCGGAACCCTGGTTGAAAATCACTGCTGTAAGGTAAGCAAGTTATTTTTCGCAAACTTATTAACTAATAATGATAATCGAAGGCGAAGTTAAGGTATTTTTTATATGCTGGCCATTGATAAAATTTTTTATCCTGTAATGGATTTAGTAGCCAAAAGGAGAGAGCAGAGGCATAGTATGGTGGTGGTGGAGGCGGTGTTAGTGGCAGCGGTGGTGCTAGTAGTGGTGATGGGTGTCGTCGTGTTTCTTTCCTTTGAATCAAAACTTCGCCATTATATATATGTATATAAAGTAGCCAAAAGGAGAGAGCAGAGGCATAGTATGGTGGTGGTGGAGGCGGTGTGTTAGTGGCAGCGGTGGTGCTAGTAGTGGTGATGGTGGTCGTCGTGTTTCTTTCCTTTGAATCAAAACTTCGCCATTATATATATGTATATATATATAATCTTTTTAGTCCTATCGTAATAATTCGTCCCTATGTGCTGATAATTTCTTCTTTCTTTCCTTTGAATCAAAACTTCGCCATTATATATATGTATGAGACCAAAGTCTATAGTAATAAGCAGAGAGACGAACTCAGCACACACACCCTCGGGCAGGTGGCCCTGCTCGATCTGTAGGAAAGCGTGTAGGGTAGAAACTCCATAAGATGGTACCCAGTGTAAGCTATGGACGCATAAGAGGTGCAGCAACATCAAAGGGAAATTAACTGATAAGATAGCTTTCATGTGCGGCAGATCACAGGGACAATAAACATCACAGATACTCAGCAAAACAGATTCTATCAACTCCAGGGGACAGAAACAGAAGAGAAGAAGAAGAGAGAAAACAGAAGAAGAAAACTAGAAGTAGTGATAGTTTCCACTACCTAGGTGACCAAGTTAGTAGTGGAGGTGGATGCTCAGAGAGTGTCACCGCTAGAATACGAATAGCCTGGGCAAAGTTTAGAAAGCTCCTACCCCTACTGGCGACAAAGGGTCTCTCGCTCAGAGTGAAAGGTAGATTGTATGATGCATGTGTACAAACTGCCATGCTTCACGGTAGTGAAACATGGGCTGTGACTGCAGAGGATATGCGTAGACTTGAAAGAAATGAAGCTAACATGATCCGCTGGATGTTTAATGTCAGTGTGCACGCACGACAGAGTGTAAGCACCCTGAGAGAAATGCTGGACATAAGAAGCAGATGATCAGATGTGGTGTGCAAGAGTGACGCTTGCGATGGTATGCGTAGTACTGTGGATGGATGAGGAGAGATATGTGAAGAAGTGCCGCTCCCAAACAGTTGAAGGTATCGGGGAGAGGTAGACCCAGGAAGACATGGGATGAGGTAGTCAGCATAACCTCAGAGCATTGGGCCTCACAGACAGAGGCAATGACGAAGGACCGAGATCTCTGGAGATATGCTGTGACTGCAAAGACCCGGGCTGATTCCTGCATTTCAATCTATTTTAGATTTAGGGTTAGAGTTAGTGTTAGGGTTAGGGGGGGGGAAAGGGTATCTTTTTCTTCGCAAATGTAAATAAACCCCCAAGTTTCTTAAAGGAGGGACAAATTCATTATGCACAGAATGTACTTACCTAAATGGAGGTCAGCGATTGGTTAAAATTGCCGAAATGCGAAATTAAAGACGAAATATGTTACAACATATAGAAATTTCTCAATAAAGCCAAGAGAAAATGATGTTTTATAAACACATTCTACCAGTATACGAAGTTTAAAACTTTTTAGTTACCTAGAAATTATGTAACAAAGTGCCGTTCAAAAGGAAAAGATCCTGCATCATTAAAAGTGATAATACATTCTTACATAAGATAGCAAAGTTATGCGTGTGGCTCACCACCCGATCGTGGGATCCCGGAACATCTCGCTGTGCTTGAGGAGACCTGTTGAGTCAAGTGCATGTACATGTACATGAGAATCGAACCAAATATCAATGGAAAACAGTAGTAGTGTGATACCTGTGCCGGTGACACATAAAAAGCACCATCCGAAAATGGCCATTGCCAGCGCAGCCTCCACTGGCTTCTGGGCCAGTGGCACATAAAAATCTCCATCCGAACGTGAACGATGCCAACCCGCCAGCACCATCCGAACGTGGCGTTGCCAGTGCAGCCTCCACTGGCTTCTGTGCCGGTGGCACATAAAAAAGCTCCATCCGAACGTGACCGATGCCACCCCGCCTAAAAGCTCCATACGAACGTGACCGATGCCAACCCGCCTCGAATGGCTTCTGTGCCGGTGCACAAACCAAACCGATCGTGGGATCCCGGAAAATCTCGCTGTGCTTGAGGAGACTGTTGGAGTCAAGTGCCGTACCGGAACATCTCGCTGTGCTGAGGAGACCTGTTGAGTCAAGTGCTGTACATGAGAATCGAACCAAATATCAATGGAAACAGTAGTAGTTGTGATACCTGTGCCGGTTTGACACATAAAAAGCACCATCCGAACGTAGCCGTTGCCAGTGCAGCCTCCACTGGTGCAGGTGGCACGTAAAAAGCACCCACTACACTCGCGGAGTGGTTGGCGTTAGGAAGGGCATCCAGCTGTGGAAACACTGCCAGACCAGACTGGAGCCTGGGGCAGCCCCTGGCTCCCCAGACCCCGGTCGAACCGTCCAACCCGTGCTAGCGCGGAAAACGGACGTTAAACGATGACGATGATTATGATGATATATATGGACACAACTGCAGTTTAGCGCTCCCCAAATTTGTTTCCTCAATAACTTCCTGACAAATATATATTCGTTCACCAAATTCTAAAGAGATACATTTTAGAGGATGTACATTATGATTATGGTAGTAAGAAGATTAGACAAAAAAAATTGGAAGTGTCTGGAGCAATCCTTCCTCTTTTAGACTTTGCTCCTTTTAATTCCAAAATATTAGCATTTTTCACTTTTTTTTCTCCTAGATTGTTTGAAGCATATTACGTAATCCTCAACCTCGAAAATGATTTTTTTTTGCTGCAAACTCATTCAAAAATAGTCACATGTGGAATGTTCTTATCAGGACTGATCAGTGGTTAAACCAACTTATTGAAGGGTAACAATCTCCATCGGAATCGAAACGTGTCACATACATTAATACGACTTGTTTAACCACAGCGAACACCGGAATATAGGCGGGCAAGACAGATGAAAATTATATAAAAATCAAGAATTAATCGTATACCGGTATACAGGTACCTATATAGCTAGTTATAGAAGTAAAAAATAATCTGTACCACCGAAAAGTCACAAATCTATACACAAACACACACACATACATACATACATATTATACATATATTACTATAATATATATATATATATATACTATATATAGATATATATCATAAATAAATAATATATACATGTGTATATGTAGGTCTAAAAAAACCCTAGGTGGATAGCCATATGCTAGAAGAAGATCACAAACGATCTATGTCTGGTGTTCGCTGATCGTTTGTGATCTTTAGCCCTAAATATACACATGTTATATATATAGAATATATATATATATATATATAGATATATACTATATATATCTATATATATGTAATAGATTGTGACTTCTCGGGGTACAGAAGTATTTTTTAACTTCTTAATTAGCGATATAGGTACTCATGTAGTACCCTTGTATATATATTGTACAAGTCTATATTGTATGTATATATTTATTAATTTGGCTGTACGGCTAATAATTCCCTAACCACTTGTGATGGCATTTTATAATACAATCCCTTAATAAAAAAAAACAATCCATGCAATGGAAAGAAAGTAGTCGGTTACAACTAGTCTCCGTGATTCTATTTTAAAATCCACCTTAACCCTAATTTATATACACATCTATAACATTTATTGCGTAGCCATTATATACAAAGCATTTTATGAATCTCTAAAAAAAAAAACATTCTTGAACTTTTAATTAGATAATACTGCTAACCGCATTTTTGAGTCATTCGTCGCCAAATAGTTTTCACTAGCAATAACACGCCGGATAACCCTCATGTCTATGGTACCGCCTCTTGCGCAGACGCCAAGTGAACTCGAATCGTCTGATGTGATGATGAAATGAACACCTCATAAGGCAGTGCTTTTCAAACTTTTACTGGAGCGGAACCCATTACTGCCAATTTTAGCAGTTTTGTAACTTCTTGCGGAACCATGGTTGGAAATCACTGCTGTAAGGTAAGCAAGTGATTTTTCGCAAACTATTAACTAATAATGATAATCGAAGGCGAGTTAAAGGTATTTTTTAATATGTGGCATTGATAAATTTTTATCCTGTAATGGATTAGTAGCCAAAAGGAGAGAGCAGAGGCATTAGTATGGTGGTGGTGGAGGCGGGGTTAGTGGCAGCGGGTGGTCGGTGCTAGTAGTGGTGATGATGGTGGTCGTCGTATTTCTTTCCTTTGAATCAAAACTTCGCCATTATATATATGTATATATATATAATCTTTTTAGTCCTATCTCGTAATAATTCGTCCTATGTGCTGATAATTTATTCTTTCTTTCCTTTGAATCCAAAACTTCGCCATTATATATATGTATATTATATATAATCTTTTTAGTTCTATCTCGTAATAATTCGTCCCTATGTGCTGATAATTTCTTCTTTCTTTCCTTTGAATCAAAACTTCGCCATTATATATATGTATATATATATAATCTTTTTAGTCCTATCTCGTAATAATTCGTCCCTATGTGCTGATAATTTCTTCTTTCTTCTCTTTGATCAAAAACTTCGCCATTATATATATGTATTGAGACCAAAGTTATAGTAAGCAGAGAGACGAACTCAGCACCACACAACCTCGGGCAGGTGGCCCTGCTCGATCTGTAGGAAAGGTGTAGGTAGAAAACTCCATAAGATGTACCCAGTGTAAGCTATGGACGCATAAGAGGTGCAGCAACATCAAAGGGAAATTAATGATAAGATAGCTTTCATGTGCGGCAGATGCACAGGGACAATAAACATCACAGATACTCAGAAAACAGATCTATCATACTCCAGGGAAGAAACTAGAAGTAGTTGATAGTTTCACTACTAGGTTTTGACTTTTAAGTTTAGTAGTTTGTGATGTGGGTGGTTGTATGCAGGTTCAGAGAGTGTCACCGCTAGAATACGAATAGCCTGGGGCAAAGTTTAGAAAGCTCCTACCCCTACTGGCGACAAAGGGTCTCTCGCTCAGCGTGAAAGGTGAGATTGTATGATGCATGTGTACAAATGCCATGCTTCACCGGTAGTGAAACATGGGCTGTGACTGCCAGAGGATATGCGTATACTTGAAAGAAATGAAGCTACATGATCCGCTGGATGTTTAATGTCAGTGTGCACGCACGACAGAGTGTAAGCACCCCTGAGAGAAATGCTGGACATAAGAAGCATCAGATGTGGTGTGCAAGAGTGACGCTTGCGATGGTATGGTCAGGTACTGGGATGGATGAGGAGAGATATGTGAAGAAGTGCCGCTCCCAAACAGTTGAAGGTATAGGGGGAGAGGTAGAACCCCAGGAAGACATGGGATGAGGTAGTCAAGCATAACCTCAGAGATTGGGCTCACAGAGGCAATGACGAAGGGAACCGAGATCTCTGGAGATATGCTGTGACATGCAAAGACCGGGCTGCGGCTGCATTTCAATCTATTTCTGATTTAGGGTTTAGAGTTAGTCGTTAGGGTTAGGGGTGGGGGAAGGGTATCTTTTTTCTTCGCACAATGTAAAATAAACCCAACTCTGTTTCTTAACAAAGGCGGGACAAATTCATTATGCCCGAATGTTACCTTACCTAAATGGAGGTCAGCGATGGTTAAAATTGCCGAAATGCTCGAAATTAAAGACGAAATATGTTAACAAATACCATTATAGAGGCAATAAAGCCAAGAGAAAAATGAGTTTATAAACACATTCTACCAGTATACGAAGTTTAAAACTTTTTAGTTACCTAGAAATTATGTAAACAAAGTGCCGTTCAAAAAGGAAAAGATCCTGCATCATTAAAAGTGATAATACATTCTTACAAAGATAGCAAAGTTATTATGCGTGGGTCACCACCCGATCGTGGGATCCCGGAACATCTCGCTGTGCTTGAGGAGACCTGTTGAGTCAGTGCATGTACACATGTACATGAGAATCGAAACAAATATCAATGGAAACCAGTGTAGTTGTGATACCTGTGCGGTGACCATAAAAAGCACCATTCCGAACGTGGCCACGTGCCAGGCGCAGCCTCCACTGGCTTCTGGGCCAGTGGCACATAAAATCTCCATCGAACGTGACCGATGCCAACCCCGCCAGCACCATCCGACACGTGGCCGTTGCAGTGCCAGCCTCCACTGGCTTCGGTGCCGGTGGCACATAAAAAAGCTCCATCCGAACGTGACCGATGCCAAACCCGCCTAAAAGCTCCATCCGAACGTGACCGATGCCAACCCCGCCTCGAATGGCTTCTGTGCCGGGGCAATAATATATATATATATATATATATATAATAAATATATACATGTGTATATGTAGGTCTAAAAAAACCCTAGGTGGATAGCCATTGCTAGAAGAAGATCACAAACGATCTATGTTCTGGTGTTCGCTGATCGTTTGTGATCTTTTAGCCCTAAATATACACATGTATATATATATATATTATATATATATATATATTATAATATATATATATATATGTAATAGTTTGTTGACTTTCGGTGGTACAGAAGTATTTTTTAACTTCTATAATTAGCGATATAGGTACTCATGTAGTACCCTTGTATATATATATGTACAAGTCTAATATTGTATGTATATATTTTATTAATTTGCCTGTACGGCTAATAATTCCCTAACCACTTGTGATGGCATTTTAATAATACCATCCCTTTAATAAAAAAAAACAATCCATGCAATGGAAAGAAAGTAGTCGGTTACCAACTAGTCTCCGTGATTCTATTTTAAAATCCACCTTAACCCTAATTTATATACACATCTATAACATTTTATTTGCTGTAGCCATTATATACAAAGCATTTTATGAATCTCATAAAAAAAAAAAACATTCTTGAACTTTTAATTAGTATAATACTGCCTAACGCATTTTTGAGTCATTCGTCGCCAAATAGTTTTCAACTAGCAATAACCACGCCCCGGATAACCCTCATTGTCTATGGTACCGCCTCTGCGCAGACGCCAAGTGAACTCGAATCGTCTGATGTGATGATGAAATGAACACCTCTAAGGCAGTGCTTTTCAAACTTTTTACTGGAGAGGAACCCATTACTGCCAATTTAGCAGTTTTGTACTTCTTGCGGAACCCTGGTTGAAAATCACTGCTGTTAAGGTAAGCAAGTTATTTTTCGCAAACTTATTAACTAATAATGATAATCGAAGGCGAAGTTAAAGGTATTTTTTAATATGCTGGCCATTGATAAAATTTTTATCCTGTAATGGATTTAGTAGCCAAAAGGAGAGAGCAGAGGCATAGTATGGTGGTGGTGGAGGCGGTGTTGGTGTTAGTGGCAGCGGTGGTGTGCTAGTAGTGGTGATGGTGGTCGTCGTGTTTCTTTCCTTTGAATCAAAACTTCGCCATATATATATGTATATATATATAATCTTTTTAGTCCTATCTCGTAATAATCGTCCCTAGTGCTGATAAATTCTTCTTCTTTCCTTTGAATCAAAACTTCGCCATTATATATGTATATATATATATATTTTTTAGTTCTATCTCGTAATAATTCGTCCCTAATGTGCTGATAATTCTCTCTTTCTTTCCTTTGAATCAAAACTTCGCCATTATATATATGTATATATATATAATCTTTTAGTCCTATCTCGTAAAATCGTCCCTATGTGCTGATAATTTCTTCTTCTTTCCTTTGAATCAAAATTCGCCATTATATATATGTAATGAGACCAAAGTTTATAGTAAGCAGAGAGACGAACTCAGCACCCACAACCCTCGGGCAGGTGGCCCTGCTCGATCTGTAGGAAAGGGGGTTAGGGTAGAAGAAAAGGGGGGGATAAGAGGTGCAGCAAGAGAAGAAAAGAAAGCATAAGATGTACCCAGTGTAGCTATGGACTGATAAGAGGTGAAAAACGATTCTACATCAAAGGGAAATTAACTGATAAGATAGCTTTCATGTGCGGCCGATGTACAGGGGACATAAACTCACAGATACTCAGCAACAGGTCTATGGTACCGCCTCTGCGCAGACGCCAAGTGAACTCGAATCGTCTGATGTGATGATGAAATGAACACCTCTAAGGCAGTGCTTTTCAAACTTTTTACTGGAGAGGAACCCCATTACTGCCAATTTTAGCAGTTTTGTAACTTCTTGCGGAACCCTGGTTGAAAATCACTGCTGTAAGGTAAGCAAGTTATTTTTCGCAAACTTATTAACTAATAATGATAATCGAAGGCGAAGTTAAAGGTATTTTTTAATATGCTGGCCATTGATAAAATTTTTATCCTGTAATGGATTTAGTAGCCAAAAGGAGAGAGCAGAGGCATAGTATGGTGGTGGTGGAGGCGGTGTTAGTGGCAGCGGTGGTGCTAGTAGTGGTGATGGTGGTCGTCGTGTTTCTTTCCTTTGAATCAAAACTTCGCCATTATATATATGTATATATATATAATCTTTTTAGTCCTATCTCGTAATAATTCGTCCCTATGTGCTGATAATTTCTTCTTTCTTTCTTTGAATCAAAACTTCGCCATTATATATGTATATATATATAATCTTTTTTAGTTCTATCTCGTAATAATTTCGTCCCTATGTGCTGATAATTTCTTCTTCTTTCCTTTGAATCAAAACTTCGCCATTATATATATGTTATATATATAATCTTTTTAGTCCTATCTCGTAATAATTCGTCCCTATGTGCTGATAATTTCCTTCTTTCTTTCCTTTGAATCAAAACTTCGCCATTATATATATGTATTGAGACCAAAGTTATAGTAAGCAGAGAGACGAACTCAGCACACACACCCTCGGGCAGGTGCCCTGCTCGATCTGTAGAAAGGTGTAGGTAGAAACTCCATAAGATGTACCCAGTGAAGCTATGGACGCATAAGAGGTGCAGCAACATCAAAGGGAAATTAACTGATAAGATAGCTTTCATGTGCGGCAGATGCACAGGGACAATAAACATCACAGATACTCAGAAAACAGATTCTATCATACTCAGGGGAAGAAACTAGAAGTAGTTGATAGTTTCCACTACCTAGGTGACCAAGTTAGTAGTGGAGGTGATGCTCAGAGAGTGTCACCGCTAGATACGAATAGCCTGGGCAAAGTTTAGAAAGCTACTACCCATACTGGCGACAAAGGGTCTCTCGCTCAGAGTGAAAGGTAGATTGTATGATGCATGTGTACAAACTGCCATGCTTCACGGTAGTGAAACATGGGCTGTGACTGCAGAGGATATGCGTAGACTTGAAAGAAATGAAAGCTAACATGATCCGCTGGATGTTTAATGTCAGTGTGCACGCACGACAGAGTGTAAGCACCCTGAGAGAAATGCTGGACATAAGAAGCATCAGATGTGGTGTGCAAGAGTGACGCTGTGCGATGGTATGGTCATGTACTGTGGATGGATGAGAGAAGATATGTGAAGAAGTGCCCGCCCTCCCAAACAGTTGAAGGTATCGGGGGAGAGGGTAGACCCAGGAAGACATGGATGAGGTAGTCAAGCATAACCTCAGAGCATTGGGCCTCACAGAGGCAATGACGAAGGACCGAGATCTCTGGAGATATGCTGTGACTGCAAAGACCGGGCTGCTTCCTGCATTCAATCTATTTTAGATTAGGGTTAGAGTTAGTGTTAGGGTTAGGGGTGGGGGAAGGGTATCTTTTTTCTTCGCAAATGTAAATAAACCCAATCTGTTTCTTAAAGGAGGGACAAATTCATTATGCACAGAATGTTACTTACCTAAATGGAGGTCAGCGATTGGTTAAAATTGCCGAAATGCTCGAAATTAAAGACGAAATATGTTACAACATATAGAATTTTCTCAATAAAGCCAAGAGAAAATGATGTTTTATAAACACATTCTACCAGTATACGAAGTTTAAAACTTTTTAGTTACCTAGAAATTATGTAACAAAGTGCCGTTCAAAAGGAAAAGATCCTGCATCATTAAAAGTGATAATACATTCTTACATAAGATAGCAAAGTTATGCGTGTGGCTCACCACCCGATCGTGGATCCCGGAACATCTCGCTGTGCTTGAGGAGACCTGTGAGTCAAGTGCATTTACATGTACATGAGAATCGAACCAAATATAGCAATGGAAACAGTAGTAGTTGTGATACCTGTGCCGGTGACACATAAAAAGCACCATCCGAACGTGGCCATTGCCAGCGCAGCCTCCACTGCGTTCTGGGCCAGTGGCACATAAAAATCTCCATCCGAACGTCACCGATGCCAACCCCGCCAGCACCATCCGAACGTGGCCGTTGCCAGTGCAGCCTCCACTGGCTTCTGTGCCGGGTGGCCACATAAAAAGCTCCATCCGAACGTGACCGATGCCAACCAGTTTTCAACTAGCAATAACCACGCCCCGGATAACCCTCATTGTCTATGGTACCGCCTCTGCGCAGACGCCAAGTGAACTCGAATCGTCTGATGTGATGATGAAATGAACACCTCTAAGGCAGTGCTTTTCAAACTTTTTACTGGAGAGGAACCCCATTACTGCCAATTTTAGCAGTTTTGTAACTTCTTGCGGAACCCTGGTTGAAAATCACTGCTGTAAGGTAAGCAAGTTATTTTTCGCAAACTTATTAACTAATAATGATAATCGAAGGCGAAGTTAAAGGTATTTTTTAATATGCTGGCCATTGATAAAATTTTTATCCTGTAATGGATTTAGTAGCCAAAAGGAGAGAGCAGAGGCATAGTATGGTGGTGGTGGAGGCGGTGTTAGTGGCAGCGGTGGTGCTAGTAGTGGTGATGGTGGTCGTCGTGTTTCTTTCCTTTGAATCAAAACTTCGCCATTATATATATGTATATATATATAATCTTTTTAGTCCTATCTCGTAATAATTCGTCCCTATGTGCTGATAATTTCTTCTTTCTTTCCTTTGAATCAAAACTTCGCCATTATATATATGTATATATATATAATCTTTTTAGTTCTATCTCGTAATAATTCGTCCCTATGTGCTGATAATTTCTTCTTTCTTTCCTTTGAATCAAAACTTCGCCATTATATATATGTATATATATATAATCTTTTTAGTCCTATCTCGTAATAATTCGTCCCTATGTGCTGATAATTTCTTCTTTCTTTCCTTTGAATCAAAACTTCGCCATTATATATATGTATTGAGACCAAAGTTATAGTAAGCAGAGAGACGAACTCAGCACACACACCCTCGGGCAGGTGGCCCTGCTCGATCTGTAGGAAAGGTGTAGGTAGAAACTCCATAAGATGTACCCAGTGTAAGCTATGGACGCATAAGAGGTGCAGCAACATCAAAGGGAAATTAACTGATAAGATAGCTTTCATGTGCGGCAGATGCACAGGGACAATAAACATCACAGATACTCAGAAAACAGATTCTATCATACTCCAGGGGAAGAAACTAGAAGTAGTTGATAGTTTCCACTACCTAGGTGACCAAGTTAGTAGTGGAGGTGGATGCTCAGAGAGTGTCACCGCTAGAATACGAATAGCCTGGGCAAAGTTTAGAAAGCTCCTACCCCTACTGGCGACAAAGGGTCTCTCGCTCAGAGTGAAAGGTAGATTGTATGATGCATGTGTACAAACTGCCATGCTTCACGGTAGTGAAACATGGGCTGTGACTGCAGAGGATATGCGTAGACTTGAAAGATGAAGCTAACATGATCCGCTGGATGTTTATATTTCAGTGTGCACCACGGACAGAGGGTAAGCACCCTGAGAGAAATGCTGGACATAAGAAGCATCAGATGTGGTGTGCAAGAGTGACGCTTGCGATGGTATGGTCATGTACTGTGGATGGATGAGGAGAGATATGTGAAGAAGTGCCGCTCCCAAACAGTTGAAGGTATCGGGGGAGAGGTAGACCCAGGAAGACATGGGATGAGGTAGTCAAGCATAACCTCAGAGCATTGGGCCTCACAGAGGCAATGACGAAGGACCGAGATCTCTGGAGATATGCTGTGACTGCAAAGACCCGGGCTGCTTCCTGCATTTCAATCTATTTTAGATTTAGGGTTAGAGTTAGTGTTAGGGTTAGGGGTGGGGGAAGGGTATCTTTTTTCTTCGCAAATGTAAATAAACCCAATCTGTTTCTTAAAGGAGGGACAAATTCATTATGCACAGAATGTTACTTACCTAAATGGAGGTCAGCGATTGGTTAAAATTGCCGAAATGCTCGAAATTAAAGACGAAATATGTTACAACATATAGAATTTTCTCAATAAAGCCAAGAGAAAATGATGTTTATAACACATTCTACCAGTATACGAAGTTTAAAACTTTTTAGTTACCTAGAAATTATGTAACAAAGTGCCGTTCAAAAGGAAAGATCCTGCATCATTAAAAGTGATAATACATTCTTACATAAGATAGCAAAGTTATGCGTGTGGCTCACCACCGATCGTGGGATCCCGGAACATCTCGCTGTGCTTGAGGAGACCTGTTGAGTCAAGTGCATGTACATGTACATGAGAATCGAACCAAATATCAATGGAAACAGTAGTAGTTGTGATACCTGTGCCGGTGACACATAAAAAGCACCATCCGAACGTGGCCATTGCCAGCGCAGCCTCCACTGGCTTCTGGGCCAGTGGCACATAAAAATCTCCATCCGAACGTGACCGATGCCAACCCCGCCAGCACCATCCGAACGTGGCCGTTGCCAGTGCAGCCTCCACTGGCTTCTGTGCCGGTGGCACATAAAAAGCTCCATCCGAACGTGACCGATGCCAACCCCGCCTAAAAGCTCCATCCGAACGTGACCGATGCCAACCCCGCCTCGAATGGCTTCTGTGCCGGTGGCACACACCAACCGATCGTGGGATCCCGGAACATCTCGCTGTGCTTGAGGAGACCTGTTGAGTCAAGTGCACGTACCGGAACATCTCGCTGTGCTTGAGGAGACCTGTTGAGTCAAGTGCATGTACATGAGAATCGAACCAAATATCAATGGAAACAGTAGTAGTTGTGATACCTGTGCCGGTGACACATAAAAAGCACCATCCGAACGTAGCCGTTGCCAGTGCAGCCTCCACTGGTGCAGGTGGCACGTAAAAAGCACCCACTACAACACCGCGGAGTGGTTGGCGTTAGGAAGGGCATCCAGCTGTGGAAACACTGCCAGACCAGACTGGAGCCTGGGGCAGCCCCTGGCTCCCCAGACCCCGGTCGAACCGTCCAACCCGTGCTAGCGCGGAAAACGGACGTTAAACGATGACGATGATTATGATGATATATATGGACACAACTGCAGTTTAGCGCTCCCCAAATTTGTTTCCTCAATAACTTCCTGACAAATATATATTCGTTCACCAAATTCTAAAGAGATACATTTTAGAGGATGTACATTATGATTATGGTAGTAAGAAGATTAGACAAAAAAAATTTGGAAGTGTCTTGGAGCAATCCTTCCTCTTTTAGACTTTGCTCCTTTTAATTTCCAAAATATTAGCATTTTTCACTTTTTTTCTCCTAGATTTTGTTTGAAGCATATTACGTATCCTCAACCTCGAAATGATTTTTTTTTGCTGCAAACTCATTCAAAAATAGTCACATGTGGAATGTTCTTATCAGGACTGATCAGTGGTTAAACAACTTATTGAAGGGTAACAATCTCCAATCGGAAATCGAAACCGTGTCACATACATTAATACGACTTGTTTAACCACAGCGAACACCAGAATATAGGCGGGCAAGACAGATGAAAATTATATAAAAATCAAGAATTAATCGTATACCGGTATACAGGTACCTATATAGCTAGTTATAGAAGTTAAAAAATACTTCTGTACCACCGAAAAGTCACAAATCTATTACACACACACACACATACATACATACATATAACACACATACATACATAATATATATATAATATATATATATATAAATATATATATGTATATATATATATATATATATTAAAAAATAAATATATACATGTGTATATGTAGGTCTAAAAAAACCCTAGGTGGATAGCCATATGCTAGAAGAAGATCACAAAACGATCTATGTTCTGGTGTTCGCTGATCGTTTGTGATCTTTAGCCCTAAATATACATGTATAATATATATATATCTATAATATATATATATATATATATATCTATATATATATATATATATGTAATAGATTTGTGACTTTCGGTGGTACAGAAGTATTTTTTAACTTCTATAATTAGCGATATAGGTACTCATGTAGTACCCTTGTATATATATATGTACAAGTCTAATATTGTATGTATATATTTTATTAATTTGCCTGTACGGCTAATAATTCCCTAACCACTTGTGATGGCATTTTAATAATACCATCCCTTTAATAAAAAAAAACAATCCATGCAATGGAAAGAAAGTAGTCGGTTACCAACTAGTCTCCGTGATTCTATTTTAAAATCCACCTTAACCCTAATTTATATACACATCTATAACATTTTATTTGCTGTAGCCATTATATACAAAGCATTTTATGAATCTCATAAAAAAAAAAAACATTCTTGAACTTTTAATTAGTATAATACTGCCTAACGCATTTTTGAGTCATTCGTCACCAAATAGTTTTCAACACGCAATAACCACGCTCCGGATAACCCTCATTGTCTATGGTACCGCCTCTGCGCAGACGCCAAGTGAACTCGAATGATCTCATGTGACGATGAAATGAAGCAAAGCACACTACGGCATAGTGACGAAATCTGATCTACGACATGCGAAACTTCGCCCACACTACTAAGGTAGTGCTTTGCTTCATTTCATCATCACATGAGACTATTCGAGTTCACTTGGCGTCTACTGGAGCGGAACCCCAAGGAAACATTCCACTGGCTCGAGGAACCCCTGTGCAATAATTTAATAGTTTTATGCACACATATCTGCACAGGAGAATTAAAAATTACTGCCAATTTTAGCAGTTTTGTAACTTCTTGCGGAACCCTGGTTGAAAATCACTGCTGTAAGGTAAGCAAGTTATTTTTCGCAAACTTATTAACTAACTAGCAGTATCGCCCGGCGTTGCTCAGGTTTGTAAGGGAAATAACTATAAAGCATTTTTAGAGAGTTATAGCCAAAAAATAGCAAAAAAATGGGAAAAAAATGATGGTAAATTTTTTTTGAGTTAAAAAAGGTGGAGTTGATCCCCTAGACGGTCTGTGGTTTGGGTTTCTTTTTCTCGACCCCATGTCGAATTTATCGATCTTTTTCAGAACTGGGGGAACTTTTCAAAATTTTCGCTGCGTTAGTTTTGAATTATGACATTGGGCTATGTGTGTGTCAAGTTTCATCAGAATCGGTTGAAAGCCGTGGTCAGGGTGAGGGTACGAGAAA
Source organism: Octopus sinensis (assembly GCF_006345805.1). NCBI lineage: Eukaryota > Metazoa > Mollusca > Cephalopoda > Octopoda > Octopodidae > Octopus > Octopus sinensis. The sequence goes on along the minus strand of NC_043000.1, from coordinate 11,431,031 downwards.
ACAGACACACAGAAAACGCACAGACAAACTGCCGTTTATATAGAGAGAGATAATCGAAGGCGAAGTTAAAGGTATTTTTTAATATGCTGGCCATTGATAAAATTTGGTTAATATAGGGCGTAACAAATATCAGAAAATCAAAAAAAAAATGTGTGTAATAGGTGTAAAACAACTTCCTATGAACAAATATGAAAAAAAAAATTCGCGCACGCGAAAGGGGGGTGGGGGAGAGGCCTCGGAAAATTCACATCGGGAAGTTCCGAAAGCGTCTGAGGAGCTGACCCGGGCACCAAAACAAAAAAAAAATAGTGTAATATGTGTAAAACAACTTGCTCTAAACGAATATGAAAAAAAAATGCGCTCTCGCGAAGAGGGGTGGGGGAGAGGCCTCGGAATATTTATATCGGGAATTTCCGAAAGCGTCTGAACGGGCACAAAAACAAAAACAAAAACAGCGTAATAGGTGTAAAACAACTTGCTCTAAACGACTATCATGAAAAAATGCGCGCTCGCGAAAGGGGGTGGGGGAGAGGCTTCGGAAATTTCACATCTTCAGTCCACGGCCTTTAAACTAAGAAAAAATAGTGTAATTGGTGTAAAACTACTTGTTCTAAACGAGTATCAAGAACACACACTCACACATGAATCATAAACTCCGTATTTCGCAAAAAAAAATAATAAAGAGAAGAAATTCTGGAAAAAGTGAAGAAATGTTGGATCTCATTCCTTGGTTAAAGCTATTTTAAACATTAAATTTATGCTTTTCTTTGAAATAGTTCAGATATATGCAATTCTTCTCACTTATTAAGATGCATTTATCAGAAAAAAAGAGACAGAAAAAATTATTATTTTGTGTCAATCCTTCCCTAATTATCCTTTATAATTAGTTTTGGCGTGTATTTTTTTCCCAAATTTATTTTTTCACCTTTACAACACTGTTTAGTAAAGCAATTAATTATCTTTATAATTTGCATATTTGACTTATTAATCAAAATTCTCTAGATGTAATATATACTAAGTAATGCATCCTTCATTTATGTGTTCCGTTTGTATATGCATGCGTGACTGTTTGTATGTAAGTGTGTTTAACTGTGCACATGAATGTGAATATTAAAGAACATATTTATTTACTATGATTGTTATTTTCAGAACAAATAAATCTTTTGGCTGTTATGTTATTGATGTTATTATTATTGCTAGTTAAAGGGTGTGACTTGGCTGAATATTTTGAGTCTTGTAGTATGTAGTTGTGTTAGTCAATATTCTGAGTTCAAATCCAACTCATTTCTTTATCATCATTATCGATGGACCACTCAAAGAGGTATGTATACATTATCATTTTCGTAACATAATTTCTGTAGTATTTCAAGATGTTTCTGACACGTATTTTGATTCACATGGCGGAGATCCAACATTTCTTCACTTTTTCCAGAATTTCTTCTCTTTATTTTTTTTTTTTTGCGAAATACGGAGTTTATGATTCATGTGTGTTCTTGATACTCGTTTAGAACAAGTAGTTTTACACCAATTACACTATTTTTTCTTAGTTTAAAGGCCGTGGACTGAAGATGTGAAATTTCCGAAGCCTCTCCCCCACCCCCCTTTCGCGAGCGCGCATTTTTTTCATGATAGTCGTTTAGAGCAAGTTGTTTTACACCTATTACGCTGGTGACCAAGTTAGTAGTGGAGGTGGATGCTCAGAGAGTGTCACCACTAGAATGCGAATAGCCTGGGCAAAGTTTAGACAAGCTAGCCTAAAGTGAAAGCTCCTACACTGGCTCTCTCGCTCAGAGTGAAAGATTGTATGATGCATGTGTACAACTGCCATGCTTCACGGTAGTGAAACATGGGCTGTGACTGCTGTAGTTCTTCTGGAAGCCTGCTTGCTCCCTCGGTTGTTGTTCGTCGAGACGACTTGACAACCTGTTCAGAATTATCTTCGTGAACAGCTTGTACACGTGAGACAGCAGGCATATGGGTCGGTAGTTCTTTAGATCTCTGTCGCCCTTCTTATACAGCAGGATGGTATTTGACTCTTTCCACTTCGAGGGAATTCTTCCCTCGTCTAGATAGTGCGTAAATCTCTCAGCGACGGGCTTCTTTCAGTTTCCGTCTACCAAATCCACTCACAAGGCATTGGTCGGCCCGGGGCTATAGCAGAAGACACTTTCCCAAGGTGCCACACAGTGGGAGTGAACCCGGAACCATGTGGTTTTGGGGGGAGGACAAACAGACACACATACACATATATATACATATATACGACGGGCTTTTTTTCAGTTTTCGTCTACTAAATCCACTCACAAGGATTTGGTCGGCCTGAGGCTATAGTAGAAGACACTTGCCCTAGGTACCACGCAGTGGGACTGAACCCGGAATCATGTGGTTTTGGGGGGAGGACAAACAGACACACACATACATATATACGACGGGCTTCTTTTCAGTTTCCGCCTACCAAATCAACTCGCAATGATTTGCTCGACCCGAGGCTATAGTAGAAGACACTTGCCCAAGGTGCCACGCAGTGGGACTGAACCCAGAACCATGTGGTTTTGGTGGGGACAGACACACATAAACATATATATACATATATACGACGGGCTTTTTTTCAGTTTTCGTCTACTAAATCCACTCACAAGGATTTGGTCGGGCCTGAGACTATATTAGAAGACACTTGCCCAAGGTGCCTCGCAGTGGGACTGAAACCAGAACCATGTGGTTTTGGGGGGAGGACAAACAGACACACACACACACACACACACAGCATGTCCTGTACTTCGTTATTCTGCTGTACATAATTGATTTTCCCGTTTTCGTTTCGTCTTGTTCCACGTCTCTGTCCTTCTGTTGTAACAAAATGGCTTTTCCGTTTTCGTTTCTATTGATTTTTACGTCTTCTTGTGGTGTCCTATACGTATATATATTTATATATGCATGTATATATACATGTAGATGTCGGTACGTACATATATGTTTGTATGTATGCATATATTTTATTTATTACACTGTGTATATATATATATATATATATATATATATATATATACGACGGGCTTTTTTTCAGTTTTCCTCTACTAAATCCACTCACAAGGATTTTGTCGGGCCTGAGGCTATAGTAGAAGACACTTGCCCAGGTGGTTGGTAAGCAAGCTACTTACCACACAGTCACTCAGAATTTCCTAGATTTTTAACACTTCAATGGCATCGATCAGAGAAACATACTCCACAGTTAATATAGTAATATACGTGTTCGTTGAACTTTAGTGAGTGAAAGGGCGGGAGGAAGAAGTAGGAAGTAAGACGAATGAAGGCAGTTATATTAAGAGAGAGAGAGGATGGATACGAAAGGCGGTTATATTGAGAGACAGAGGAGATAGAATATGTATGAACAAAAGTAGGTACAAACAATAAAATTGCAGCAAACCTTCGTAATGGTACTTCCGGGTGTGCCATAGAGACCATTGTATAAATCCGATTGCCGTTGCCAATTAACGCTTCTCTTTCGTATTTCGTTTACATGCGCAGTGTGCTCATTTTTTTTTCCTGTTCCTAGTTCGTCAATGCATCGCACCCCGGTGGTTGTGAAACAAAAAGCTGAACTGATTGATCTTTGTTACTAAAAATTATAGTGAAGGTGGTAGTGTGCTGATTGTGAACTATCTTTGTTTTACGTAAATTTCGATACTTTCACCCGCACGATTTTCTCTAAGAAAAGGAAAGAAAAAAATTCGGATTTTTTTTGTTTGATCGGCAGATCCATAGATTAATTTTTTTTTAACTAAACACTTTCAAACTTCGGACACTCGTAGAATGTGTCATATAGAACATCTTTTACTCTTAGGGTTGCTGACAAAAGTTTCTATTTACGAAGTTATTTCGTGTTAAAGTTGTCCTATTTCGGTAATTTCAACCAATCAATGACATGTATTCAGCTGAATAAAATTACTGCTGTTGTTTGTCAACAACTTCCGGCGATGAATATTTCGTTTGTTACTGTAATTTATGATATCGTTCGTGCGTTTGTACTGGTTTTAGCTTTAGGGTTCGGGTTATGGAAAAATGTAGAAATTGGGGGGGGGGGGGGGTCAAAATATCAAAATTCCGATTTTGGGAAATTTTCCGGATCCTCCAAATCCGAAAAGCTGCATTTTTGGCAAAACAATATAAAACAAAAAACAGTAATTTACGAGGAAATGGGTGGGGGACGGAAGTATTTCCAAAAATAGCTGAAAAATAAGGAGAGAAAAACCCTAAAAGACCCTTCATAAGTTTGATAGTTGAGCTCTGATTGGCTGCATGCAAATGAGTTCATAACTGGGGTCCAGAACTCTCGTGGGAAAAAAAATTCACATCTTGGAATCATTGGAAGATTTTTTTTCTTTTACATTGAATGAATTCCACAAAATTCCACAAAACCCATGTTTTGGTCCGGAAAGCAGGGTGGTGTGTGGTGGAACCCTTGGAGAGTTCACCCCCATTTTCAAATTAGGAGGTCACCGAAATTCATTCAACGAAAAAAGATTTCAATGATTCCGGGATGGGGTGGTGGAGTGGATCTGGTCCCACTCCTTTTTTTTCTGAACAAAAATAAGGGGTTTGCAGCATATTAGGTCAGGGTACTTAATTCAACACAAAAGATCAGTTTCTTTTTTCTTAGTGAAAGTATTGAGATTTAACTATTTTTTTTATATAGCAACTATAGCTTAAAAGGTTGGTATTTGTTTATAGGTGCAGGAGTGGCTGTGTGGTAGGTAGCTTGCTTTCCAACCACATAATTCTGGGTTCATTCCTTCTGTGTGGCACCTTGGGCAAGTGTCTTCTACTATAGCCTCAGGTCGACCAAAGCCTTGTGAGTGGATTTGGTAGACGGAAACTGAAAGAAGCCTGTTGTATATATATGTGTGTGTGTGTGTGTGTATATATGTGTGTGTGTATATATGTGTGTGTGTCTGTGTTTGTCCCCCCAACATCGCTTGACAAACAATGCTGGTGTGTTTATGTCCCCGTAACTTAGCGGTTCAGCAAAAGAAAAGTCCTGGGGTCGATTTGCTCGACTGAAGGTGGTGCTCCAGCCTGGCCAGAGTCACATGATTGAAACAAGTAAAAAAAAATGCTGTCATCCTCATCATCATCGTTTAACGTCCGCTTTCCATGCTGGCATGGGTTGTACGATTTTGACTGAGGGCTGGTGAACCAGATGGTTGCACCAGACTCCAATCTTGATTTGGCACAGTTTCTACGGCTGGATGCACTTCCTAACACCAACCACTCCAAGAGTGTAGTGGGTGCTTTTTACGTGCCACCGACATGGGGGCCAGTCAGACGGTACTGGCTACGACCTTGCTAGAATCCTTTTACACATGCCCCCAGCACAGGTGCCAGTAAGGCGACTTTGGTAACGATCACGCTCGAATGGTGCCCTTTTACGTGCTACTGGCACGGAAGCCAGTTGGCTGCTCTGGCAACGATCACGCTTGGATGGTGCTCTTGGCACCCTACTAGCACAGGCACAAGTGCCAGTAATAATAATGTTCGTCCTTCGGGTTCGAAGATGACCATTGACATCATTTAGTGGAATTGCTGCTATGAGACCGGAGGTGGCTGGTGAGGCCAATCCAGGCAAGAAAGCCCCTCCCACAAGTGGGGCAGAAGTGGGTAGGGGCTGTGCTATTGGTGCAGGTGGCTCTGGCTTTCCGCATCTGGCGTTTCTGTTCTGCTGACTAAATCCGTCTCTCCTCGGCTGTCTTTGCTCCTGTGGTGATTGCGCTGCGCCAGGATGAGCGGTCGGCAGCAAGTGTCTCCCAAGTCTCTGTGCCGATGGAGAAGTCTTTGAGAGAGACTTTGAGACTGTCCTTGAAGTGCTTCTTCTGCCCTCTGCGTTTGCCCTGGCTGAGTTCACTGTAGAAGAGCTGTTTTGGGATGCGAGTGTTGGACATGCGGGAGATGTGGCCTGCCCATCTCAGCTGGGCCTTGCGCATGATCGTGATGATGCTAGGGAGATCTGCCTGCTTCAGAACTTCCGTGTCTGGGACTTTGTCCTACCAGTGGATGTGATGGATGTTCTGAAGACACCTGAGGTGGAAGTGGTTTATCTGGCGCTCGTGCCTTCGGTAAGCAGTCCACGTCTCGCATCCGTATAGTAGGGTGGTAAGCACGACTGCCCAGTAGACTTTTAGCTTGGTGCCAGTAAGGCGACGCTGGTAACGATCACGCTCAAATGGTGCCCTTTAAGTGGCACTGGCATGGAAGCCAGTTAGCCGCTCTGTCAATGATCACGCTCGTATGGTGCTCTTTGCACCCTGCTAGCACGGACGCCAGTCATCGAATTTGATTTTGATTTTGCTTTTGATTGATTTGATTTCACTTGCCTCAACAGGTCTTCGCAAGCAGAGTTTTAGTGTCCAAAGAAGGAAAAGTTACGCATAAGTGGGCTGGTTACGCCCCTGGCATAGGCCATGAGATTATGGTTTCATTTGGCTTGCCGGGTCTTCTCACGCACGGCATATTTCCAAAGGTCTCGGTCACTAGTCATTTCCTTGGTGAGGCCTAAAGTTCGAAGGTCGTTCTTCACCACTTCATCCCAGGTCTTCCTCTTCCACAGGTTCCCTCAACTGCTAGGGTGTGGCACTTTTTCACACAGCTGTCCTCGTCCATTCTCGCCACATAACCATACCAGCGCAGTTGTCTCTCTTGCACACCACATCTGATGCTTCTTAGGTCCAACTTTTCTCTCAAGGTACTTACACTCTGTTGAGTATGCACACTGACATTACACATCCATTGGATCATACTGGCTTCATTCCTTGGGATCTTACCCATCATATATATGTATATATAGGAGAGTTCACGAAAAAAACAAAAGACGAAGACAGGTGGTATAGAAAACAAACAGATGTATTAGTATAATGCTCAGGAATAGAATAAATCTTTTGTTTCGAGCCCACGCTCTTCTACAGAAAGAGACAAAAAAAAAACAAGGAGAGAAAAAATATGTATGTGTGTGTGTATGTTTGTGTGTCTGTGTTTGTCCCCCCAACATCGCTTCACAACTGATGCTGGTGTGTTTATGTCCCCGTAACTTAGCGGTTCGGCAAGAGAGGCCGATAGAATAAGTTCTAGGCCTACAAAGAATAAGTCCTGGGGTCGATTTGCTCAACTAAAGGTGGTGCTCCAGCATGGCCACAGTCAAATCACTGAAACAAGTAAAAGAGAGAGGGTTAATTAGACCTAAACTACGGATTCACAAGAAACACAGTTGCAAGCTGCTCTGGAGAAGATGCACAGATATCGAGAACGGATCAGAGAAGAACAGCAAGAAGATATAATAAACAGCGACAAACGACAAGGAGGACATCAGGAAACGAATGCAGACAAACGTCAAGAATATTTAAAGAAAGCTGAAATATGAATGCTGCAAACATGCAGATTATTCTTTCTTTCTTAAATGAAATAAATAAATGCGCCGTTTTAAAGCCTAGCCAGGCTCATGCGCTCGGTTTCAATGATGTATGTGTTCCCCAGCTGGACGGGACACCAGTCCATCGCAGCGTTACTCATTTTTGCCAGCTGAGTGGACTGGAGCAACGTGAAATGAAGTGTTTTGATCAAGAACTCAACGCGTTGCCTGGTCCAGGAATCGAAACCACAATCTTACGATCATGATGCTTACACCCTAACCACTATGACACGCGCCTCCATCTTGACCCTTTTAAAGCCTAGCTAGGTTCATGGGCCCGGTTTGCCAGTTTCTATGGCGTATGTGTTTCCCATTTGGACAGGACGCCAGTCCATCACAGCGTTACTCATATTTGCCAGCTGAGTGGACTGGAGCAACGTGAAAGGAAGTGTTTTGCTCAAGAACACAACTTGTCGCCCAGTCCAGGAATTGAAACCACACTCTTACGATCATGATGCTGACACCCTAACCACTAAGTCATGCACCTCCACTCTTTCTTAAATAGGTGCTCTTAATTTTTTTTTCATTTCGTGGAGTGTACACAGGTTCCACTTGTCTGAGGTGATCTTCTTGTTTGTTTGCCTGTTATACTTTAGTTAGAGAGGTGGATGTGGAATGGGTGAGAGAAAGGGAAGAGAAAAGAAAAGTGGTTAACAGGCCAAATGAATCATGTGGTCAGCTGAAGGTAGAGGTGAAAAAGAGGGAGAGAGAAGTGTTAATGACATGTGTTGGGGTAGGGAAGGAATATTTATTTTGTGGTTAAAAAATTAGCTGGAGGCAAAGATGAGAAGGAAGAAATATGTTTATCATCATCATCATTGTTTAACGTCCGTTTTCCATGCTAGCATGGGTTGGACAGTTCAACTGGGGTCTGGGAAGCCAGAAGGCTGCGCCAGGCCCAGTCTGATCTGGCAGTGTTTCTACAGCTGGATGCCCTTCCTAACACCAACCACTCCGTGAGTGTAGTGGGTGCTTTTTATGTGCCACCTGCACAGGTGCCAGACGAGGCTGGCAAACGGCCATGATCGGATGGTGCTTTTTATGTGCCATCGGCACGGGGGCCAGACGAAGCTGGCAACAGCCACAATTGGATGGTGCTTTTTACATGCCACTGGCACAGAGGCCAATCGGGGCGGAGCTGGCAACGGCCACGTTTGGATGGTTCTCTTACGTGCCACCGGCACTGGTATCTCAGCTACAATTTCCATTGATGTTGAGAGATTTCGCTTTCGATTTTGATTTTCATTTTGATTTTCACTTGCCTCAACAGGTCTTCACAAGTAGGGTTTGTGTCACAAGAAAGAACGGTATTCATAAATGGGCTGGCTATGTCCCAGGTAGCGGCCACGAGTATGGTCTCACTTGTCCTTCTGGGTCTTTCCACGCACAGCATACTTCCAAAGGTTTCGGTCTCTGGTCATTTCCTCGGTGAGACCTAAAGTTCAAAGGTTGTTCTTCACCACCTCGTCCCACGTTTTATTGGGTCTACCTCTTCCACAGGTTCCCTCAACCGCTAGGGTGTGGCACTTTTTCACACAACTATCTTCACCCATTCTCGCTACATGACCATACCAGCGCAAACGTCTCTCTTGCACACCACAACTGATGCTTCTTAGGTCCAACTTTTCTCTCAAGGTACTTACACTCTGTCGAGTATGAACACTGAAACCACAAACTGGTGGAATCACTTCCAAAAACAAAAGAAAGACTATTCTGTATGGATTATTGCATTTATCGAAATTAATAATTAGAAGTAATTCGTTTAACCCTTTCATTACCAACCCAGCTGAAACCAGCTCTGGCTTTGAGTACAAATGTTTTATTTTCAAAAGTTTTGAATTAAAATCTTCCACCAAAACCTTTGTCACAATTTATGTTCCTAACACTAGCTGAAAGATAACTGAGTTATTTTACTAAATTCTTGTTATATTTAAAATTAATTGAAAGAAACACATAGCATCTCAACAGAATATGGTAACGAAAGGGTTAAATATATAATAGAGAAACAATTCTTAACCCTTTCGTTACCAACCAGACTGAAACCGGCTCTGGCTCTGTGGTACAAATGTCTTGTTTTCATAAGTTTTGAATTAAAATCTTCCATCAAACCTTAGTCATAATTTATGTTCCTAACACTAGCTGAATGATAACTAAGTTATTTTACTAAATTCTTTGTTATATTTAAAATTAATTGAAAGAAACACATAGCATCTCAACAGAATATGGTAACGAAAGGGTTAAAATATATAATAGAGAAACAATTCTTAACCCTTTCGTTACCAACCAGACTGAAACTGGCTCTGGCTCTGTGGTACAAATGTCTTGTTTTCATAAGTTTTGAATTAAAATCTTCCATCCAACCTTAGTCATAATTTATGTTCCTAACACTAGCTGAATGATAACTGAGTTATTTTACTAAATTCTTTGTTATATTTAAAATTAATTGAAAGAAACATAGAGCATCTCAAAATGAATACAGTAACAAGTGTCTTGGGCAAGACACTTTATTTCACTTTGCTTCAATCCACTCAGCTGAAAGAATAAGTTGTGACATCATTGGTGCAAACTATATCTAACTTTGCCTTTCCCTTGGATAACATTGCTGGTGGTGTTGGGGGGGGGGTATCCATGGGCAACTGCTTGTCTTCCATAACCCTGCCCACACTTTTTAGGTGCAGTCCAATGGTCATTCGTGACTAAAGTGAGTCTTTACCCTTTACAATAAAGTTTTACCTATTTCAACCTGTATATTGTTACATGAGCACTGTTGAATGGCAAGAAAAGAAGCCTGCCCCATGTTCATATTTTAATGTAGCTTCTGGAGAAAATTCACACTAATTTGATCGATTCCATAATATCAGCTGAAATTCCAAATCCCTCAAAAGACAAAAGAAATTGTAAAATCGAACATGGTTCATGGTCCCTGTGGTTACCTCAACCCAACTGCATCAGCCATGAAAGACAATAAATGTATGGGACATTTCCACTTTGACCAGCAGATTTAAAAAATACTTTCTTTGTGGCTGTGTGGTAAGTAGCTTGCTTACGAACCACATGGTTCTGGGTTCAGTCCCACTGCGTGGCACCTTGGGCAAGTGTCTTCTACTATAGCCTTGGGCCAACCAAAGCCTTGTGAGTGGATTTGGTAGACGGAAACTGAAAGAAGCCCATCGTATATATGTGTGTGTGTGTCTGTGTTTGTCCCCCAACATCGCTTGACAACCGATGCTGGTGTGTTTACGTCCCCGTAACTTAGCGGGTTTGGCAAAAGAGGCTGATAGAATAAGTACTAGGCTTACAAAGAATAAGTCCTGGGCTCGATTTGCTCGACTAAAAGGTGGTGCTCCAGCATGGCCACAATCAAATGACTGAAACGAGTAAAAGAGAACTAAACACTTTTAAACTTTGTATACTGGTAGAATGTGTCACATAAAACATCTTTTTCTCTTGGCGTTCTTATGAAAATTCTTTAGTTTGTAAGCTATTTGTTGTTTTTTTTTCTTCAATTTCTGCAATTTCAGCCAATCAATGACGTCTATTGAAGTGAAAACATTCTGTGCCGTATGAATATGTCCCTTGTTTAAGAAACAGATTGGGTTTATTTACATTTGTGAAGAAAAAAGATACCCTTCCCTCCACCCCTAACCCTAACCCTAAAACAGATTGAAATGCAATAGATCGATACTAGGGTCATAATTATGGGTGACAATTTCATGTGACACCGCTAGAAAAAACTGCCGTTCAAACCGAAAAGATCCGGGAATGGTATCTGTTTTTCTTCAGAAATGTAAATAAACCCAATCTGTTTCTTAAATGAGGGACATATTCATACGGCACAGAATGTTTTTTACCTCAATAGACGTCATTGATTGGTTGAAATTGCAGAAATTGAAGAAAAGAACAACAAATATCTTACAAACTATAGAATTTTCTCAATAAAGCCAAGAGAAAATTGTGTTTTATAAACTCGTTCTACCAATATACGAAGTTCAGAAGTATTTAGTTACAAAACAAATTATTTTTTAAATCTGCCGGTCAAAGTGAAAAGATCCAATGTATGAAATTTTATCCTCAAAATTTCATTTAAGAAACTCAAGCATGTTTATTTGTTTTGTTTTACTAAGCTTTGTCTTTTTTTTTTAAATTCCTTTTTGGTTGATGCTTTATGTTAAATTTTTCTGCTTTCTCTGCATTTTTGTTTTTAAAAAATATGTTATATAGGAACAGGTGTGACTGTCGTAAGAAGCTTGCTTCCGAACCACATGGTTATGGGTTCAGTCCCACTGTGTGGAACCTTTGGTAAATGCTTTCTACTTTAAATCAGGGCTGACCAAATCCTTGTGAATGGATTTGGTAGATGGAGACTGAAAGAAGCCCATAAATACTGGGCTTGATTCATTCAATTAAAAATTCTTCAAGACAGTGCTCCAGCTTGGCCACAGCAATATGGCTATGGTTTCACTAGAACAGTGATTTATATATTTGTTTGTTCCTTCTCGAGCCATGCCTGGCTCATAAGGGCCAGTGTCCCGGTTTCCGTGGCATATAGGTTCCCCACCTGGACGGGGCGCCGGTCCGTCGCAGGTGAGCTGCAAGATGCAGGAGGAAAGAGTGAGAGAAAGTTGTGGCAAAAGAGTCAGCAGAAGTTTGCCATTGCCTTCTGCCGGAGTCGCGTGGAGCCTAGGTGTTTCACTCATAAACACACACATCGCCCCGTCTGAGATTCGAGCCCACGATCCCTCAACTGCAGCCCGATGCTGTAACCACTAGGCCATGTGCCTCCACACAGAACAGTGATTGTATCATCATTGTTTTAGTGTCAGGTGCTTATTTTATCCACTGCACAAGTTGTTCTTCTCATTCTCGCTCACAACATCATAAGCGGAAAGTGTAACCTCTCGAAAGAGCTGTTCTTCACTCCTGCTCCAGAGCGTCAGCTGCGGGGGTCACTCTGAAAAGCTCTATCAATCGAAGGAGAGGTGCTTTCTCCGTCCAGGTTGCGGATCCGTGGAATAAGCTGTCGGACGAGATAGTGAAGATGCCGACGACCGCTCCGTTCAAAGTCTCTCTTGACCAGAAATGGCCTGAACTCTGTATGACCACCCTCCCTGTACATAACTCCCTGTCCCCCTACATGGCCTTGCTTTTTGCTTTTTGAGCCAAAAAATTATCTTAACTTAACTTGGCAGAATTTGGACCAAGAATGTAAATATTGATGGAATGCCTCCAAGCATTTTGTCC
>NC_043000.1:11390834-11415834 GCF_006345805.1 Octopus sinensis | reverse complement strand
ACTTACTCATACCCACGGAAAAAGCAAGCACTAAGTCCTGAGCAGACTTAAGTACCCCAAATATATCCAAAACAGAAAAATCTTCGGCGCACCTCGAGACACGTGTGATTCGAACCAGAAACTTTCACAGAGTGATAGAATCCGGAAATGAACACTAATCTATTTATAATTAATATAGGATAAAATTTTTTTGGGGAAAAAAATGTTATCAATGGCCAGCATATCAAAAAATGCCTTTAAAGGTAAAATTTATACATAACTTACAAGATAAGGGCAGAAGAAAAATTCTAATGCCAAATATGCCGAAACCAAAAATTTTTTTGTCGATAACCATTATAATTTATGCGTCTCGAAATAAACCGATAGAAATCTCTAAAAAATTTGTTATTACCGTATTGGTCCAATTTTGAGACGCATAAATTATAATGGTTATCGACAAAAAAATATATGTAAAAGTTTAAAAAATATACAAACTGGGACAAGAACGTGAAACATTTAGAAGACGACACAAAAAACACGGACGGGACTTTCGAAGCTCTCAGTCATCAGTCAAGAACTGGATCATCTTCACAATTTCGGCTGATTAATATATATATATATATATATATATATATATATATATATATAAAATGGATGTTTGTAGGTGTGCAAAATGGCGTCTTCTTTCTATCAATCCCTCTATACCATATCCACTCACAAAGCTTTGGTTGTCCCTGGGCTATAATTACTATTTAATTATTGTAACAGAAATAGTAAATACTAGCACTTTGACCTGGCAACGCTGGGTCATAGTGCTAGTATATGCATATACAGTTGCCTGTGCGCACACATACACGCAAATACTGTCCAAATCTCCGACTAATCACATACAGCTAGCTGGCATTTAATTGACGTATCAAGTTTCAGGCTTTTGATTGGATTTTGGATAGAAAATTCACAAAAAAGACAATTCTGATTTCAGATTACGTTTGATGAACAGGAATCTATCTATCTATATATATATATATATATATATATATATATATATATATATATATATATATAGATTCCTGTTCATCAAATGTAAAATCTGAAATCAGAATTTTATTTTTTGCATCTTTCACAATAAATGTAGAAGTCAAACCGGGTCCAGGCATAAAAGCAGATGAAACCGAAGGTTCCCGAAATGGTAAAAAAGTTAATAAACCCTTTTTGAATCCTTTAAATTGGGTGCTCATTTGAATCCTATCCGCTGTTTCTTTCTCTTAACTCATAGAATTTAGTCATTGCTTTGTTTGTGTTTTTTTAATCTTTTAAATTTTTATTCCAACCAAGCAGTTCACTAGCACAACTCAGTTACCAATAGTGACTGTCTTTCAGAAAAAAATAACTGTTTTGAATCCACCCAGGGTTACCTTTCTTTGGAGTTTACCATTAACCCTTTAGTTACCAACCCAGCTGAAACCGGCTCCAATTCTGTTGTACAAATGTCTTGTTTTCTTAAGGTTTTAATTAAAATCTTCCACCAAACCTTAGTCACAATTTATGTTCCTAACACTAGCTTAATGATAACTGAGTTATTTTACTAAATTCTTTGTTATATTTAAAATTAATTGAAAGAAACACATAGCATCTCAACAGAATATGGTAACGAAAGGGTTAAAAATATATAATAGAGAAACAATTCTTAACCCTTTTGATACCAACCCGGCTGAAACCGGCTCTGGCTCTGTGGTACAAATGTCTTGTTTGCATAAGTTTTGAATTAAAATCTTCCATCAAACCTTAGTCACAATTTATGTTCCTAACACTAGCTTAAATGATAATTATTTCACTAAATACTTTGTTATATTTAAAGTAATTGAAAGAAACACAGCATCTCAAAATACACTAACAAAAGGGTTAAGGCAGGCTAATGAGCCAGAAATACAAATCGGAGGGTCCACCAGAGCTGTACTATGCTTCTAGTGTTGGTATGGCTGCTAGGGGTCAATTTAGGATTTTGTTGCTAAAATTTCTGTTTAATTAATTGCTTATAGTTTTATAATACTATAAAGGTGCAGGAGTGACTGTGTAGAAAGTAGCTTGCTTACCAATCACATGGTTCCAGGTTCAGTCCCACTGCGTGGCACCTTGGGCAAGTGTCTTCTACTATAGCCTCAGGCCGACCAAAGCCTTGTGAGTGGATTTGGTAGACAGAAACTGAAAAGAAGCCCGTCGCATATATGTATATGTATATATATGTGTTTGTGTGTCTATGTTTGTTCCCCCGACGTTGCTTGACGACCGATGCTGGTGTGTTTACGTCCCCGTAACTTAGCCGTTCGGCAAAAAGAGACCAATAGAATAAGTATAAAGAATAAGCCCTGGGGTCGATTAGCTCGACTAAAAGCAGTGCTCCAGCATGGCCGCAGTCAAATGACTGAAAAGAGTAAGAGAATCAGGGGGTCCACTAGAGCTGTACTTTGCTTCTAGTGTTGATATGGCTGCTGGGGGTCAATTTGGGATTTTGTTGCTAAAATTTCTGTTTAATTAATTGCTTATAGTTTTATAATAGGCAATATATCCAAATTTTTTGTTCTTATAGGTGGTGAATGTGGAAACATTACAAGCTGTGGTGGATCTTCTGCTACTAGCAGACCTGGTAAGTGGGTTTCCTATCACGTTTAGCGTTTGTGACTAGAAACCTCATTCTTAAATCTTTCTTCTATTTCTTTTACTTAAATCATAAGTTTTAGTCACTGTTTCTGAGTTTTTTGATTTCTTTAAATGTTTGTTACAACCAGGCAGTTCACTAGCGCAACACAGTCACTGATAATGATCGGTCTTTAGATGGAAATGCAGCTCTGAATCCACTTAGGGTTACCGTTGAGGATTCCATTAGAGGAAGGGTTTTCAACTGGAGTTAGTACAGCTTTTGGGGGTCCAATATAGGGTTTTGTTGTTAAAATTTATGCACAATTAATTGGTTACAGTCTTACAGAACATAATGTATTTTATCAGCTTTTCTCAATATAATTCATCATCATCATCATCATTTAACGTCCGTTCTCCATGCTAGCATGTGTTGGACGGTTCGACTGGGGATCAGGCTCCAGTCTGATTTGGCAGTGTTTCTACATTCTACAGCTGGATGCCCTTTTAACGCCAACCCACTTCCGTGAGGTAGGGTGCTTTTTTATTAATAATATTTGATTATAAAAATATAATAGGATTTTAAAAAACATGAAATAGTTATGGGGGGTCCATCTGAGTAAAATAGGAAGCAAAAGGGTCCATAGGGTGAAAAATGGTGGAAGACCATTTTGTTGGAGGGAAGCACTGGGCAGATATGGTGTTTTCCCACATTTTCCATCAGAGAGAATTTGTCTCCTTGGTAACAGTGAAGAATTTGTCGTTAGCAATGAAAATATGTCACAAACATTTAACTAAGGTGGGTTTACTTATTACTGACAATTCTCACCACCTCAGTTGGCATCACTTACAGAGCTCCACACATGTGGCCACAAGCTCCAGACACAAATAATAATAAGCAAACCCATCAGTGGCTACGGAGCTCAGGGCTAAAAGCAGAGAGCGAAGGTTTCATCCTGGCTGCTCAGATCAAATCAAGCCTATTAACCCGGAACTACCAGGCCAATGTGATGAAAATGGAGCAGACCCAAAATGCCGATTCTGCAAACGACATGATTGAAACAGTGGACCACCTAATCTCTGGATGTAAAGTCTTAGCACCAGTGGAGTATAAATTAAGACATGACAGAGTGGCCAATATCTACACTGGCTAATAAGTCGGCATTACAATATCAAAACTGCCGACAAGGTATAATCACCACCCTGAGGCTGTAACTGAAGGAGAAAATGTAATGATTCTGGGGACTTTCCAGTACATACAGACCAAACCATCAAGGCCCAATAAACCAGATATTGTTGTGAAAGACCAAAACAATAAAGTTTACTTATTGATCAACATGAGCATCCCCTGTGATCATATATCTCGGCGAAAGAGTTTGACAAGCTCAGAAAATATAAAGACCTGCTCATTGAAATTGAGAAAATGTGGCATCTCAAGGCGGTGGTTACAACAGTGATCGTAGGAGCACTAGGAATGATCAAGAAGCCAATAAACCAGATATTGTTGTGAAAGACCAAAACAATAAAGTTTACTTATTGATCAACATGAGCATCCCCTGTGATCATAATATCTCGGCGAAAGAGTTTGACAAGCTCAGAAAATATAAAGACCTGCTCATTGAAATTGAGAAAATGTGGCATCTCAAGGCGGTTACAATACCAGTGATCGTAGGAGCACTAGGAATGATCAAGAAGGGAACCGAAGATTATATGAGAATGATCCCTGGCTTACCATCCCTGCAAGAAGTGCAAAAGATTGTCTTAACTGGTACATCACACGTATTGAGAAGAGCATTGTCGATGTGAGAACTATTACTACCCATGTATTTTAATTTAACTTTATTTCTATCAAAAAAAAAAAATGAATGAACGAACTAGTGAGTTTAGTTTAATGGCCTACCAATGTATACTATGAGTTTCTTTGCCCTAGGAGTCGGGAAGACACTCGGCAAGAAATGGAAGCAAATTTGAAAGAAAAAATGATAATAATAATAATAAAGGTTATCCCTATTGTCGTTGGAACATTGGGTTCAATACCACCCAATCTGAAAAAAGGCATCTGAAAACCTTAGAAATACCCTACAGTCCAGATATATTACAAATGTCAGCATTACTTGGGCCTGCATGCATATTGTGTAAAATACTGTCTGAGGTCCTAGTTGTGATTTGACAAACAGTGCAAACCCCCCAGTGGGGTGGAATACTTCACCTCTGGAAACATGATTGTTTCATTCAACCTCCTTAACAAAAAACAACCCTTATTCAGGGACCTTTTTGAGCAGGATGGGTTACGTGACCAGAGAAAATTCTAACTGGCCCCACCTGCAGTCATGTGCTGTTTATACCCCTGATATGAGATCACCATGTCGCGCACATATGGTTGTGAGAGACAGATGATTGATGATGTCGCATTTTTCTTATATTTTACCTCAGTGTCAATTTGATGGCATGCACTGCTCTCTCACTCAATAATAATAATAATAATAATAATAATAACGATAAAGGTTATCCCTATTGTCATTGGAGTATTGGGTTCAATACCACCCAATCTGAAAAAAAAGCATCTGAAAACCTTAGAAATACACTACAGTCCAGATGTATTACAAAGGTCAGCATTACTTGGACCAGCATGCATATTGTGTAAAGTACTGTTTGTCTGAGGTACTAGTTGTGACTTGACAAACAGTGCAAACCCCCCAGTAGGCACAATATCTTCAATCAACAACCTCATGATATTGTTTACTGTGCAATGACTAATTGTCCCTTTCAGGGCAAACCCCCACTTGATGACAATTGCCCCCATCAACACCTGTTTAACTAATTCTCTAATTTGGTCTCTGGAAACTTGGCACATCAGGAGTTATGTGTTCAGGGACCCAGAAACTGGGTCCCTGCCTTCTAAGCTATCTAGGCTGACAGATTTGTGGTCTGTGTAGCCAACTAGTTTGAAAAGTAGACAACTTATGTTATCCTTAGCTACTGCCCTACAGGATACCTTGTCTAGATACAATCTGTGTGACCCGATGCGATCCATCCAATTCTACATTGGCACATCTGGGAAACCCAGTCAGTTTCTGTCAGATAGTTGAAAATAACTGAACAGGTTTGCGAGGCTATTAACACCCCCTCTTCTGTCTGCTAGCCCCACATAATCGAAATGTGGTTCTAAGACAGTATTTCAGTCATCCACTAACATTAAAGGTCTTGCTCCTGTCAGAGCATAAACAGCCACCAGTCTGTGGACACCCCTGTCACTACTGTTCATGTCCAGTATCACCAACTTACCTTGAGGGTCTACGAAGATAGGCCTCTCTGGAAAAACACTGCAGTTTCACCTCGCATTCCTGGTTGACATGGAGATAAATAGGTCGTGTATCTACCGAAAATGGCCAGAAAGTCTGGTTTCACTGATGGCCACGACATCAACACTTAGTGACCTGAGGTCATTGAGTAGATGGCCCTGTTTCCAAGGCAACTGAGGCCACATGCATTTATACTGCCTATTCTGAACAAGGTCATATCGGGTTAGACTACAGAAGTAGAAAAGGTTACTCACAGTACTTTTGTGGGGATGGATGTTCCGTCCTCATTGGTATATATGGATGTTTCAAGGCGGCAAGCTGGCAGAGACATTAGCACTCCGGGCGAAATGCTTAGCGGTATTTTGTCTGTCTTTACATTTGAGTTCAAATTCCGCCGAGGTCGACTTTGCCTTTCATCCTTTCAGGGTTGATAAATTAAGTACCAGTTATGCACTGAGGTCGATGTAATTGACTTAATCCATTTGTCTGTCCTTGTTTGTCCTCTCTGTGTTTAGCCCCTTATAGGTAGTAAAGAAATAGGTATTTCGTCTGTCTTTACATTCTGAGTTCAAATTCCGCCGAGGTCGACTTTGCCTTTCATCCTTTCAGGGTTGATAAATTAAGTACCAGTTATGCACTGGGGTCGATGTAATTGACTTAATCCGTTTGTCTGTCCTTGTTTGTCCCCTCTGTGTTTAGCCCCTTGTGGGTAGTAACGAAATAGGTATATATATATATATGGATGTTTCTTTATATAGTCTTTTATTGATGTCTCTTCCAAAGGCCCCTACTCCGTCAGGATGTTTAGCTTTTACAGTGTTGAGTCTTGTGATGTTTGGATGACCCCTATGTGTGTTGGTGTGTGTGTGATGTCTGTATGGTTATGTGTGTGACCCCTTGGGTCTTTATTGTTTGTGTTTATTGCTGTGTAGTTCAGAATGTTTGACCTTTGCTGGTGTTGAGACATTTGAGAGTTGTGTGTGTGAATTGGGTTGTGCTTGTGAGGGTGGTGTCGACGGTAGTGATCATTGTTGTTGTTGACGGCTCTAGTGTGACTGCTGTCGGTGGAAATATTTGTCAATTTGTTTTCAAAGGTGTTTCCCACCTCTGATCCTACCTGTCAGATTTTTGTGTTGTTGTTTCACCTGTTGACCTTTTGCCATTCAGACTCTTTTGTCAGCACCATTCCAGTGCAGGACACGCCTGGCTGCCCTGATAGGTGAGGGACAAATTTGTAGGACTTTTTGTTGTTGTTCTATTGATAAAGTTGTTGTTTTGGAGTGTTCTGATGTTGTTTTTGCTGCTGTTTGCTGTGTGGAAACCATAAATGTTGGTGAATTCTTTGTTCTGTTTGCCATTGTTGTTGTTCTTGTTGTTGCTTGATAGATGTTGCTGTTGCTTTTGCAGCTCTAGTGGTCACCTGCCTCTGCTGCTGTTGTTGTGGTTGTTGTTAAGCAATATTTTCAATCAACAACCTCATGATATTGTTTACTGTGCAATGACTATAATAATAATAATAATAATGGTGCAAATATTTTTCTAATATTTAAACAAAATCACAGTTTGTAACTGAACAAGTTCAAAAATTTCTTTGAATTAGTTTTTTGTTTTGTTTTGTTTGACTGAATGGATTAGTTAGCTTCATTCTCAAGGATCATCTATCTTTTGAACTATTTAGTTGCTATAGAAAGGATTTGCATTCTCCAGTTTCTGTTTGTGAAAGAAGAATTCAAAGAGAAAAATATTATTAAGAATAAAAATTGACAGAAACCACTGTCTTTACCAATGCTAGATAATCCTATCAGATGCAGGATAATTTACTAATTATTCATTTACTAATTATTATTAATTATTTACTAATTCATTTTTATCATGAGATTTTGGTTTTGGTTAATTTACTAATTATTCATTTACTAATTATTATTAATTATTAATAATAATTTACTAATTATTCATTTTTATCATGAGATTTTGGTTTTGGTTAATTTACTAATTATTCATTTACTAATTATTATTAATTATTAATAATTATTATTATTAATAATAATTTACTAATTATTCATTTTTATCATACGATTTTGGTTTTCATTAATTTACTAATTATTCATCATCATCATCATCATCATCATCGTTTAACGTCCATTTTCTATGCTAGCATGGGTTGGACGGTTCAACTGGGGTCTGGGAAGCCAGAAGGCTGCGCCAGGCCCAGTCTGATCTGGCAGTGTTTCCACAGCTGGATGCCCTTCCTAACAACAACCACTCCATGAGTGTAGTGGGTGCTTTTTATGTGCCATCTGCACAGGTGCCAGACGAGGCTGGCAAACGGCCACAATCGGATGCTGCTTTTTACGTGCCACCAGCACGAGGGCCAGTCGAGGCTGGCAGCAGCCACAATCAGATGGTGCATTTTACGTGCCACTGGCATGGAGGCCAGTCGGGGCGGCGCTGGCAATGACCACGTTCAGATGGTTCTCTTACGTGCTATCGGCACTGGTATCACAGCTACAATTTCCATTGATGTTGATCGATTTTCATTTTCATTTTCACTTGCCTCAACAGGTCTTCACAAGTAGGGTTTGTGTCACAAGAAGGAAAGGTATGCATAAGTGGGCTGGCTACGTCCTAGGTAGAGGCCACGGGTTATGGTCTCACTTGTCCTGCCGGGTCTTCTCATGCACAGCATACTTCCAAAGGTTTCGGTCTCTGGTCATTTCCTCGGTGAGACCTAATATTCGAAGGTCGTGCTTCACCACCTTGTCCCAGGTTTTCCTGGGTCTACCTCTTCCACAGGTTCCCTCAACTGCTAGGGTGTGGCACTTTTTCACACAGCTATCTTCATCCATTCTCGCTACATGACCATACCAGCGCAAACGTCTCTCTTGCACACCACAACTGATGCTTCTTAGGTCCAACTTTTCTCTCAAGGTACTTACACTCTGTCGAGTATGAACACCAACATTACACATCCATTGGAGCATACTGGCTTCATTTCTTGCGAGCTTACGCATGTCCTCAGCAGTCACGGCCCAAGTTTCACTACCATATAGCATGGCTGTTCGTACACATGCATCATACAGTCTGCCTTTTATTCTGAGCGAGAGGCCTTTTGTCACCAGCTCTCAATTATTATTAATAAATATAATTTACTAATTATTCATTTTTATCATAAGATTTTGGTTTTGGTTAATTTACTAATTATTATTAATTATTAATAATTTACTAATTATTCATTTTTATCACGAGATTTTGGTTTTGGTTAATTTACTAATTATTCATTTACTAATTATTATTAATTATTAATAATAATTATTATTAATAATAATTTACTAATTATTCATTTTTATCATGAGATTTTGGTTTTGGTTAATTTACTAATTATTCATTTACTAATTATTATTAATTATTAATAATAATTATTATTAATAATAATTTACTAATTATTCATTTTTATCATGAGATTTTGGTTTTGGTTAATTTACTAATTATTATTAATTATTAATAATTTACTAATTATTCATTTTTATGACGAGATTTTGGTTTTGGTTAATTTACTAATTATTCATTTACTAATTATTATTAATTATTAATAATAATTATTATTAATAATAATTTACTAATTATTCATTTTTATCATGAGATTTTGGTTTTGGTTAATTTACTAATTATTCATTTACTAATTATTATTAATTATTATTAATAATAATTTACTAATTATTCATTTTTATCATGAGATTTTGGTTTTGGTTAATTTACTAATTATTCATTTACTAATTATTATTAATTATTAATAATAATTATTATTAATAATAATTTACTAATTATTCATTTTTATCATGAGATTTTGGTTTTGGTTAATTTACTAATTATTATTAATTATTAATAATTTACTAATTATTCATTTTTATCACGAGATTTTGGTTTTGGTTAATTTACTAATTATTCATTTACTAATTATTATTAATTATTAATAATAATTATTATTAATAATAATTTACTAATTATTCATTTTTATCATGAGATTTTGGTTTTGGTTAACTTACTAATTATTCATTTACTAATTATTATTAATTATTAATAATAATTATTATTAATAATAATTTACTAATTATTCATTTTTATCATGAGATTTTGGTTTTGGTTAATTTACTAATTATTCATTTACTAATTATTATTAATTATTAATAATAATTATTATTAATAATAATTTACTAATTATTCATTTTTATCATGAGATTTTGGTTTTGGTTAATTTACTAATTATTCATTTACTAATTATTATTAATTATTAATAATAATTATTATTAATAATAATTTACTAATTATTCATTTTTATCATGAGATTTTGGTTTTGGTTAATTTACTAATTATTCATTTACTAATTATTATTAATTATTAATAATAATTATTATTAATAATAATTTACTAATTATTCATTTTTATCATGAGATTTTGGTTTTGGTTAATTTACTAATTATTCATTTACTAATTATTATTAATTATTAATAATAATTATTATTAATAATAATTTACTAATTATTCATTTTTATCATGAGATTTTGGTTTTGGTTAATTTACTAATTATTCATTTACTAATTATTATTAATTATTAATAATAATTATTATTAATAATAATTTACTAATTATTCATTTTTATCATGAGATTTTGGTTTTGGTTAATTTACTAATTATTCATTTACTAATTATTATTAATTATTAATAATAATTATTATTAATAATAATTTACTAATTATTCATTTTTATCATGAGATTTTGGTTTTGGTTAATTTACTAATTATTCATTTACTAATTATTATTAATTATTAATAATAATTATTATTAATAATAATTTACTAATTATTCATTTTTATCATGAGATTTTGGTTTTGGTTAATTTACTAATTATTATTAATTATTAATAATTTACTAATTATTATTAATTATTAAAAGGGTTAAGGCAGGCTAATGAGCCAGAAATACAAATCGGAGGGTCCACCAGAGCTGTACTATGCTTCTAGTGTTGGTATGGCTGCTATGGGTCAATTTAGGATTTTGTTGCTAAAATTTCTGTTTAATTAATTGCTTATAGTTTTATAATACTATAAGGTGCAGGAGTGACTGTGTAGAAAGTAGCTTGCTTACCAATCACATGGTTCCAGGTTCAGTCCCACTGCGTGGCACCTTGGGCAAGTGTCTTCTACTATAGCCTCAGGCCGACCAAAGCCTTGTGAGTGGATTTGGTAGACAGAAACTGAAAAGAAGCCCGTCGCATATATGTATATGTATATATATGTGTTTGTGTGTCTATGTTTGTTCCCCCGACGTTGCTTGACGACCGATGCTGGTGTGTTTACGTCCCCGTAACTTAGCCGTTCGGCAAAAAGAGACCAATAGAATAAGTATAAAGAATAAGCCCTGGGGTCGATTAGCTCGACTAAAAGCAGTGCTCCAGCATGGCCGCAGTCAAATGACTGAAAAGAGTAAGAGAATCAGGGGGTCCACTAGAGCTGTACTTTGCTTCTAGTGTTGATATGGCTGCTGGGGGTCAATTTGGGATTTTGTTGCTAAAATTTCTGTTTAATTAATTGCTTATAGTTTTATAATAGGCAATATATCCAAATTTTTTGTTCTTATAGGTGGTGAATGTGGAAACATTACAAGCTGTGGTGGATCTTCTGCTACTAGCAGACCTGGTAAGTGGGTTTCCTATCACGTTTAGCGTTTGTGACTAGAAACCTCATTCTTAAATCTTTCTTCTATTTCTTTTACTTAAATCATAAGTTTTAGTCACTGTTTTTGAGGTTTTTGATTTCTTTAAATGTTTGTTACAACCAGGCAGTTCACTAGCGCAACACAGTCACTGATAATGATCGGTCTTTAGATGGAAATGCAGCTCTGAATCCACTTAGGGTTACCGTTGAGGATTCCATTAGAGGAAGGGTTTTCAACTGGAGTTAGTACAGCTGTTGGGAGTCAATATAGGGTTTTGTTGTTAAAATTTATGCACAATTAATTGGTTACAGTCTTACAGAACATAATGTATTTTATCAGCTTTTCTCAATATAATTCATCATCATCATCATCATTTAACGTCCGTTCTCCATGCTAGCATGTGTTGGACGGTTCGACTGGGGATCAGGCTCCAGTCTGATCTGGCAGTGTTTCTACATTCTACAGCTGGATGCCCTTCTTAACGCCAACCACTCCGTGAGTGTACTGGGTGCTTTTTTATTAATAATATTTGATTATAAAAATATAATAGGATTTTAAAAACATGAAATAGTTATGAGGGTCCATCTGAGTAAAATAGGAAGCAAAAGGGTCCATAGGTGAAAAATGGTGGAAGACCATTTTGTTGGAGGGAAGCACTGGGCAGATATGGTGTTTTCCCACATTTTCCCATCAGAGAGAATTTTGTCTCCTTGGTAACAGTGAAGAATTTGTCGTTAGCAATGAAAATATGTCAAAAACATTTTAACTAAGGTGGGTTTACTTATTACTGACAATTCTCACCACCTCAGTTGGCATCACTTATAGAGCTCCATACATGTGACCACAAGCTCCAGACACAAATAATAATAAGCAAACCCATCAGTGGCTACGGAGCTCAGGGCTAAAAGCAGAGAGCGAAGGTTTCATCCTGGCTGCTCAAGATCAAAGCCTATTAACCCGGAACTACCAGGCCAATGTGATGAAAAATGGAGCAGACCCAAAATGCCGATTCTGCAACGACATGATTGAAACAGTGGACCACCTAATCTCTGGATGTAAAGTCTTAGCACCAGTGGAGTATAAATTAAGACATGACAGAGTTGGCCAATATCTACACTGGCTAATAAGTCGGCATTACAATATCAAAACTGCCGACAAGTGGTATAATCACCACCCTGAGGCTGTAACTGAAGGAGAAAATGTAACGATTCTGTGGGACTTTCCAGTACATACAGACCGAACAACATTGGCACATCTGGGAAACCCAGTCAGTTTCTGTCAGATAGTTGAAAATAACTGAACAGGTTTGCGAGGCTATTAACACCCACTCTTCTATCTGCTAGCCCCACATAATTCAAACATGGTTCTAAGACAGTATTTCAGTCATCCACTAACATTAAAGGTCTTGCTCCTGTCAGAGCATAAACAGCCACCAGTCTGAGGACACCCCTGTCACTACTGTTCATGTCCAGTATCACCAACTTACCTTGAGGGTCTACGAAGATAGGCCTCTCTGGAAAAACACTGCAGTTTCACCTCGCATTCCTGGTTGACATGGAGATAAATAGGTCGTGTATCTACCGAAAATGGCCAGAAAGTCTGGTTTCACTGATGGCCACGACATCAACACTTAGTGACCTGAGGTCATTGAGTAGATGACCCTGTTTCCAAGGCAACTCAGGCCACATGCATTTATACTGCCTATTCTGAACAAGGCCATATCGGGTTAGACTACAGAAGTAGAAAAGGTTACTCACAGTACTTTTGTGGGGATGGATGTTCCGTCCTCATTGGTATATATGGATGTTTCAAGGCGGCAAGCTGGCAGAGACATTAGCACTCCGGGCGAAATGCTTAGCGGTATTTTGTCTGTCTTTACATTCTGAGTTCAAATTCCGCCGAGGTCGACTTTGCCTTTCATCCTTTCAGGGTTGATAAATTAAGTACCAGTTATGCACTGGGGTCGATGTAATTGACTTAATCCATTTGTCTGTCCTTGTTTGTCCTCTCTGTGTTTAGCCCCTTATAGGTAGTAAAGAAATAGGTATTTCGTCTGTCTTTACATTCTGAGTTCAAATTCCGCCGAGGTCGACTTTGCCTTTCATCCTTTCAGGGTTGATAAATTAAGTACCAGTTATGCACTGGGGTCGATGTAATTGACTTAATCCGTTTGTCTGTCCTTGTTTGTCCCCTCTGTGTTTAGCCCCTTGTGGGTAGTAACGAAATAGGTATATATATATATATATGGATGTTTCTTTATATAGTCTTTTATTGATGTCTCTTCCAAAGGCCCCTACTCCGTCAGGATATTTAGCTTTTACAGTGTTGAGTCTTGTGATGTTTGGATGACCCCTATGTGTGTTGGTGTGTGTGTGATGTCTGTATGGTTATGTGTGTGACCCCTTGGGTCTTTATTGTTTGTGTTTATTGCTGTGTAGTTCAGAATGTTTGACCTTTGCTGGTGTTGAGACATTTGAGAGTTGTGTGTGTGAATTGGGTTGTGCTTGTGAGGGTGGTGTCGACGGTAGTGATCATTGTTGTTGTTGACGGCTCTAGTGTGACTGCTGTCGGTGGAAATATTTGTCAATTTGTTTTCAAAGGTGTTTCCCACCTCTGATCCTACCTGTCAGATTTTTGTGTTGTTGTTTCACCTGTTGACCTTTTGCCATTCAGACTCTTTTGTCAGCACCATTCCAGTGCAGGACACGCCTGGCTGCCCTGATAGGTGAGGGACAAATTTGTAGGACTTTTTGTTGTTGTTCTATTGATAAAGTTGTTGTTTTGGAGTGTTCTGATGTTGTTTTTGCTGCTGTTCCTGTGTGGAAACCATAAATGTTGGTGAATTCTTTGTTCTGTTTGCCATTGTTGTTGTTCTTGTTGTTGCTTGATAGATGTTGCTGTTGCTTTTGCAGCTCTAGTGGTCACCTGCCTCTGCTGCTGTTGTTGTGGTTGTTGTTAAGCAATATTTTCAATCAACAACCTCATGATATTGTTTACTGTGCAATGACTATAATAATAATAATAATAATGGTGCAAATATTTTTCTAATATTTAAACAAAATCACAGTTTGTAACTGAACAAGTTCAAAAATTTCTTTTGAATTAGTTTTTTGTTTTGTTTTGTTTGACTGAATGGATTAGTTAGCTTCATTCTCAAGGATCATCTATCTTTTGAACTATTTAGTTGCTATAGAAAGGATTTGCATTCTCCAGTTTCTTGTTTGTGAAAGAAGAATTCAAAGAGAAAAATATTATTAAGAATAAAATTTGACAGAAACCACTGTCTTTACCAATGCTAGATAATCCTATCAGATGCAGGATAATTTACTAATTATTCATTTACTAATTATTATTAATTATTAATAATAATTATTATTAATAATAATTTACTAATTATTCATTTTTATCATGAGATTTTGGTTTTGGTTAATTTACTAATTATTCATTTACTAATTATTATTAATTATTAATAATAATTATTATTAATAATAATTTACTAATTATTCATTTTTATCATGAGATTTTGGTTTTGGTTAATTTACTAATTATTCATTTACTAATTATTATTAATTAATAATAATTATTATTAATAATAATTTACTAATTATTCATTTTTATCATGAGATTTTGGTTTTGGTTAATTTACTAATTATTATTAATTATTAATAATAATTATTATTAATAATAATTTACTAATTATTCATTTTTATCATACGATTTTGGTTTTGGTTAGTTTACTAATTATTCATTTACTAATTATTATTAATTATTAATAATAATTATTATTAATAATAATTTACTAATTATTCATTTTTATCATGAGATTTTGGTTTTGGTTAATTTACTAATTATTCATTTACTAATTATTATTAATTATTAATAATAATTATTATTAATAATAATTTACTAATTATTCATTTTTATCATGAGATTTTGGTTTTGGTTAATTTACTAATTATTCATTTACTAATTATTATTAATTATTAATAATAATTATTATTAATAATAATTTACTAATTATTCATTTTTATCATGAGATTTTGGTTTTGGTTAATTTACTAATTATTCATTTACTAATTATTATTAATTATTAATAATAATTATTATTAATAATAATTTACTAATTATTCATTTTTATCATGAGATTTTGGTTTTGGTTAATTTACTAATTATTATTAATTATTAATAATTTACTAATTATTATTAATTATTAAAAGGGTTAAGGCAGGCTAATGAGCCAGAAATACAAATCGGAGGGTCCACCAGAGCTGTACTATGCTTCTAGTGTTGGTATGGCTGCTATGGGTCAATTTAGGATTTTGTTGCTAAAATTTCTGTTTAATTAATTGCTTATAGTTTTATAATACTATAAGGTGCAGGAGTGACTGTGTAGAAAGTAGCTTGCTTACCAATCACATGGTTCCAGGTTCAGTCCCACTGCGTGGCACCTTGGGCAAGTGTCTTCTACTATAGCCTCAGGCCGACCAAAGCCTTGTGAGTGGATTTGGTAGACAGAAACTGAAAAGAAGCCCGTCGCATATATGTATATGTATATATATGTGTTTGTGTGTCTATGTTTGTTCCCCCGACGTTGCTTGACGACCGATGCTGGTGTGTTTACGTCCCCGTAACTTAGCCGTTCGGCAAAAAGAGACCAATAGAATAAGTATAAAGAATAAGCCCTGGGGTCGATTAGCTCGACTAAAAGCAGTGCTCCAGCATGGCCGCAGTCAAATGACTGAAAAGAGTAAGAGAATCAGGGGGTCCACTAGAGCTGTACTTTGCTTCTAGTGTTGATATGGCTGCTGGGGGTCAATTTGGGATTTTGTTGCTAAAATTTCTGTTTAATTAATTGCTTATAGTTTTATAATAGGCAATATATCCAAATTTTTTGTTCTTATAGGTGGTGAATGTGGAAACATTACAAGCTGTGGTGGATCTTCTGCTACTAGCAGACCTGGTAAGTGGGTTTCCTATCACGTTTAGCGTTTGTGACTAGAAACCTCATTCTTAAATCTTTCTTCTATTTCTTTTACTTAAATCATAAGTTTTAGTCACTGTTTTTGAGGTTTTTGATTTCTTTAAATGTTTGTTACAACCAGGCAGTTCACTAGCGCAACACAGTCACTGATAATGATCGGTCTTTAGATGGAAATGCAGCTCTGAATCCACTTAGGGTTACCGTTGAGGATTCCATTAGAGGAAGGGTTTTCAACTGGAGTTAGTACAGCTGTTGGGAGTCAATATAGGGTTTTGTTGTTAAAATTTATGCACAATTAATTGGTTACAGTCTTACAGAACATAATGTATTTTATCAGCTTTTCTCAATATAATTCATCATCATCATCATCATTTAACGTCCGTTCTCCATGCTAGCATGTGTTGGACGGTTCGACTGGGGATCAGGCTCCAGTCTGATCTGGCAGTGTTTCTACATTCTACAGCTGGATGCCCTTCTTAACGCCAACCACTCCGTGAGTGTACTGGGTGCTTTTTTATTAATAATATTTGATTATAAAAATATAATAGGATTTTAAAAACATGAAATAGTTATGAGGGTCCATCTGAGTAAAATAGGAAGCAAAAGGGTCCATAGGTGAAAAATGGTGGAAGACCATTTTGTTGGAGGGAAGCACTGGGCAGATATGGTGTTTTCCCACATTTTCCCATCAGAGAGAATTTTGTCTCCTTGGTAACAGTGAAGAATTTGTCGTTAGCAATGAAAATATGTCAAAAACATTTTAACTAAGGTGGGTTTACTTATTACTGACAATTCTCACCACCTCAGTTGGCATCACTTATAGAGCTCCATACATGTGACCACAAGCTCCAGACACAAATAATAATAAGCAAACCCATCAGTGGCTACGGAGCTCAGGGCTAAAAGCAGAGAGCGAAGGTTTCATCCTGGCTGCTCAAGATCAAAGCCTATTAACCCAGAACTACCAGGCCAATGTGATGAAAAATGGAGCAGACCCAAAATGCCGATTCTGCAACGACATGATTGAAACAGTGGACCACCTAATCTCTGGATGTAAAGTCTTAGCACCAGTGGAGTATAAATTAAGACATGACAGAGTTGGCCAATATCTACACTGGCTAATAAGTCGGCATTACAATATCAAAACTGCCGACAAGTGGTATAATCACCACCCTGAGGCTGTAACTGAAGGAGAAAATGTAACGATTCTGTGGGACTTTCCAGTACATACAGACCGAACAACATTGGCACATCTGGGAAACCCAGTCAGTTTCTGTCAGATAGTTGAAAATAACTGAACAGGTTTGCGAGGCTATTAACACCCACTCTTCTATCTGCTAGCCCCACATAATTCAAACATGGTTCTAAGACAGTATTTCAGTCATCCACTAACATTAAAGGTCTTGCTCCTGTCAGAGCATAAACAGCCACCAGTCTGAGGACACCCCTGTCACTACTGTTCATGTCCAGTATCACCAACTTACCTTGAGGGTCTACGAAGATAGGCCTCTCTGGAAAAACACTGCAGTTTCACCTCGCATTCCTGGTTGACATGGAGATAAATAGGTCGTGTATCTACCGAAAATGGCCAGAAAGTCTGGTTTCACTGATGGCCACGACATCAACACTTAGTGACCTGAGGTCATTGAGTAGATGACCCTGTTTCCAAGGCAACTCAGGCCACATGCATTTATACTGCCTATTCTGAACAAGGCCATATCGGGTTAGACTACAGAAGTAGAAAAGGTTACTCACAGTACTTTTGTGGGGATGGATGTTCCGTCCTCATTGGTATATATGGATGTTTCAAGGCGGCAAGCTGGCAGAGACATTAGCACTCCGGGCGAAATGCTTAGCGGTATTTTGTCTGTCTTTACATTCTGAGTTCAAATTCCGCCGAGGTCGACTTTGCCTTTCATCCTTTCAGGGTTGATAAATTAAGTACCAGTTATGCACTGGGGTCGATGTAATTGACTTAATCCATTTGTCTGTCCTTGTTTGTCCTCTCTGTGTTTAGCCCCTTATAGGTAGTAAAGAAATAGGTATTTCGTCTGTCTTTACATTCTGAGTTCAAATTCCGCCGAGGTCGACTTTGCCTTTCATCCTTTCAGGGTTGATAAATTAAGTACCAGTTATGCACTGGGGTCGATGTAATTGACTTAATCCGTTTGTCTGTCCTTGTTTGTCCCCTCTGTGTTTAGCCCCTTGTGGGTAGTAACGAAATAGGTATATATATATATATATGGATGTTTCTTTATATAGTCTTTTATTGATGTCTCTTCCAAAGGCCCCTACTCCGTCAGGATATTTAGCTTTTACAGTGTTGAGTCTTGTGATGTTTGGATGACCTCTATGTGTGTTGGTGTGTGTGTGATGTCTGTATGGTTATGTGTGTGACCCCTTGGGTCTTTATTGTTTGTGTTTATTGCTGTGTAGTTCAGAATGTTTGACCTTTGCTGGTGTTGAGACATTTGAGAGTTGTGTGTGTGAATTGGGTTGTGCTTGTGAGGGTGGTGTCGACGGTAGTGATCATTGTTGTTGTTGACGGCTCTAGTGTGACTGCTGTCGGTGGAAATATTTGTCAATTTGTTTTCAAAGGTGTTTCCCACCTCTGATCCTACCTGTCAGATTTTTGTGTTGTTGTTTCACCTGTTGACCTTTTGCCATTCAGACTCTTTTGTCAGCACCATTCCAGTGCAGGACACGCCTGGCTGCCCTGATAGGTGAGGGACAAATTTGTAGGACTTTTTGTTGTTGTTCTATTGATAAAGTTGTTGTTTTGGAGTGTTCTGATGTTGTTTTTGCTGCTGTTCGCTGTGTGGAAACCATAAATGTTGGTGAATTCTTTGTTCTGTTTGCCATTGTTGTTGTTCTTGTTGTTGCTTGATAGATGTTGCTGTTGCTTTTGCAGCTCTAGTGGTCACCTGCCTCTGCTGCTGTTGTTGTGGTTGTTGTTAAGCAATATTTTCAATCAACAACCTCATGATATTGTTTACTGTGCAATGACTATAATAATAATAATAATAATGGTGCAAATATTTTTCTAATATTTAAACAAAATCACAGTTTGTAACTGAACAAGTTCAAAAATTTCTTTTGAATTAGTTTTTTGTTTTGTTTTGTTTGACTGAATGGATTAGTTAGCTTCATTCTCAAGGATCATCTATCTTTTGAACTATTTAGTTGCTATAGAAAGGATTTGCATTCTCCAGTTTCTTGTTTGTGAAAGAAGAATTCAAAGAGAAAAATATTATTAAGAATAAAATTTGACAGAAACCACTGTCTTTACCAATGCTAGATAATCCTATCAGATGCAGGATAATTTACTAATTATTCATTTACTAATTATTATTAATTATTAATAATAATTATTATTAATAATAATTTACTAATTATTCATTTTTATCATGAGATTTTGGTTTTGGTTAATTTACTAATTATTCATTTACTAATTATTATTAATTATTAATAATAATTATTATTAATAATAATTTACTAATTATTCATTTTTATCATGAGATTTTGGTTTTGGTTAATTTACTAATTATTCATTTACTAATTATTATTAATTAATAATAATTATTATTAATAATAATTTACTAATTATTCATTTTTATCATGAGATTTTGGTTTTGGTTAATTTACTAATTATTATTAATTATTAATAATAATTATTATTAATAATAATTTACTAATTATTCATTTTTATCATGAGATTTTGGTTTTGGTTAGTTTACTAATTATTCATTTACTAATTATTATTAATTATTAATAATAATTATTATTAATAATAATTTACTAATTATTCATTTTTATCACGAGATTTTGGTTTTGGTTAATTTACTAATTATTCATTTACTAATTATTATTAATTATTAATAATAATTATTATTAATAATAATTTACTAATTATTCATTTTTATCATGAGATTTTGGTTTTGGTTAATTTACTAATTATTCATTTACTAATTATTATTAATTATTAATAATAATTATTATTAATAATAATTTACTAATTATTCATTTTTATCATGAGATTTTGGTTTTGGTTAATTTACTAATTATTCATTTACTAATTATTATTAATTATTAATAATAATTATTATTAATAATAATTTACTAATTATTCATTTTTATCATGAGATTTTGGTTTTGGTTAATTTACTAATTATTCATTTACTAATTATTATTAATTATTAATAATTATTATTATTAATAATAATTTACTAATTATTCATTTTTATCATACGATTTTGGTTTTCATTAATTTACTAATTATTCATCATCATCATCATCGTTTAACGTCCATTTTCTATGCTAGCATGGGTTGGACGGTTCAACTGGGGTCTGGGAAGCCAGAAGGCTGCGCCAGGCCCAGTCTGATCTGGCAGTGTTTCTACAGCTGGATGCCCTTCCTAACAACAACCACTCCATGAGTGTAGTGGGTGCTTTTTATGTGCCATCTGCACAGGTGCCAGACGAGGCTGGCAAACGGCCACAATCGGATGCTGCTTTTTACGTGCCACCAGCACGAGGGCCAGTCGAGGCTGGCAGCAGCCACAATCAGATGGTGCATTTTACGTGCCACTGGCATGGAGGCCAGTCGGGGCGGCGCTGGCAATGACCACGTTCAGATGGTTCTCTTACGTGCTATCGGCACTGGTATCACAGCTACAATTTCTATTGATGTTGATCGATTTTGATTTTTATTTTCATTTTCACTTGCCTCAACAGGTCTTCACAAGTAGGGTTTGTGTCACAAGAAGGAAAGGTATGCATAAGTGGGCTGGCTACGTCCTAGGTAGAGGCCACGGGTTATGGTCTCACTTGTCCTGCCGGGTCTTCTCATGCACAGCATACTTCCAAAGGTTTCGGTCTCTGGTCATTTCCTCGGTGAGACCTAATATTCGAAGGTCGTGCTTCACCACCTTGTCCCAGGTTTTCCTGGGTCTACCTCTTCCACAGGTTCCCTCAACTGCTAGGGTGTGGCACTTTTTCACACAGCTATCTTCATCCATTCTCGCTACATGACCATACCAGCGCAAACGTCTCTCTTGCACACCACAACTGATGCTTCTTAGGTCCAACTTTTCTCTCAAGGTACTTACACTCTGTCGAGTATGAACACCAACATTACACATCCATTGGAGCATACTGGCTTCATTTCTTGCGAGCTTACGCATGTCCTCAGCAGTCACGGCCCAAGTTTCACTACCATATAGCATGGCTGTTCGTACACATGCATCATACAGTCTGCCTTTTATTCTGAGCGAGAGGCCTTTTGTCACCAGCTCTCAATTATTATTAATAAATATAATTTACTAATTATTCATTTTTATCATAAGATTTTGGTTTTGGTTAATTTACTAATTATTATTAATTATTAATAATTTACTAATTATTCATTTTTATCACGAGATTTTGGTTTTGGTTAATTTACTAATTATTCATTTACTAATTATTATTATTAACAATAATTTACTAATTATTCATTTTTATCATAAGATTTTGGTTTTGGTTAATTTACTAATTATTATTATTAACAATAATTTACTAATTATTCATTTTTATCATGAGATTTGGGTTTTGGTTAATTTACTTTCACCATAGCCCTTAATATTTTCTTGACTGTTTTATCACCTCACAATTCTTTATACCAGCCATTTTCATTGTTATGTTAAAATTTTGAGCCACCAAATTTAATTACACAAGAATGCCAGGAAATCCTTATATAACACTTGTTACGAATTTAATAAATAAGAACGTTTCAGTTTTTTGTTTGAATAATGAGGAAATTAATTATATTTAAATAATAAGAAAAAATAAATGCGCCATTTTTAAAGCCTAGCCAGGCTCATGAGCCCGGTTTCCCGATTTCTATGGCATATGTATTCCCCAGCTGGACAGGACGCCAGTCCATCGCAGCGTTACTCATTTTTGCCAGCTGAGTGGACTGGAGCAATGTGAAATGAAGTGTTTTGCTCAAGAACACAGCGCGTCGCCCCGTCCAGGAATCGAAACCACAATCTTACGATCATGATGCTGTCACTCTAACCACTAAGCCACACGCCTCCACTATTTAAATAATGTGTAAATCTATATGCTGCCCCTGGTAAACAATGGACTGATCCATTTTTATGCTAAAAAAGTCAGTCCCCTTTGTTAATGCTTTGTTACCTTTCTAAATAATGGACTGGTCTGAAGGAGAACATTTAATGAATTAGACATAGTACTCTAAGATAATTGTGTCTGTTTACCCCTTTTCTTACCATGTTCCTGTTTAAATATATTGCCTTTGTTTAAGGCGTCGAGCTGGCAGAAACATTAGCACGCCGGGCAAAATGCTTAGCGGTATTTCGTCTGCCGTTACGTTCTGGGTTCAAATTCTGCCAAGGTTGACTTTGCCTTTCATCCTTTCGGGGTCGATAAATTAAGTACCAGTTATGCACTGGAGTCGATGTAATTGACTTAATCCATTTGTCCTCTCTGTGTTTAGCCCCTTGTGGGTAGTAAAGAAATAGGTATTTCGTCTGCCGTTACGTTCTGGGTTCAAATTCCGCCGAGGTCGACTTTGCCTTTCATCCTTTCGGGGTCGATAAATTAAGTACCAGTTATGCACTGGGGTCGATGTAATTGACTTAATCCGTTTGTCCCTCCGTGTTTAGCCCCTTGTGGGTAGTAAAGAAATAGGTATTTCGTCTGCCGTTACGTTCTGGGTTCAAATTCCGCCGAGGTCGACTTTGCCTTTCATCCTTTCGGGGTCGATAAATTAAGTACCAGTTACGCACTGGGGTCGATGTAATCGACTTAATACCTATGTCTGTCCTTGTTTGTCCCCTCTGTGTTTAGCCCCTTGTGGGTAGTAAAGAAATATATATTGCCTTTGTTTCAATAAATTTTGGAAACAATAAAGAATTTAGGGAAAAGACCTTGTCATGGCTAAGCTAGTGTTTGCAACACAAGTTTATTTGAAGTTTTGATGGAAAGTTTTTACTTTAGATTTCTTTAAAACAAGGAATTTGTACAATAGAAGCAAAGGCAGTATTGAGTAGGTTTATATAAAAATGGTTAAACCTGGCAGATGTTACTATTTTTTATTAAAAACAAAAGGTATATGTGTTTATTTTTTGTCTTTTGCAGATATGGAAACCACAAAAGATTCTGGATCTAACGCAGCAGGAACCAGCATGCCCAACTATGCGATAATCATCCTTGCCATAATCAGTGCTTTGCAGCCATTCTTTTTAGAATCTTCTATGTCAATTGAATCAAAATTCACGTTCTTGCGTAGAGAAAAAATATAGAATTACCAACAAAAACAAAGCTGATAAATATGTACAGGTGTTGCAAATGAAGTTTAATTACCAATAGACACCGGCCATGGCTTCAATCTCATAAGGAACATTTAAACAAGTTGTCATTTTGATTTTCACTTTTCTCCATGCATACAACACTGTATCACACATCCTAGAAGAAAGATCAACTTCCACGCTGTTTCTATTTACTCATTTCATTATCAGTTCGTGTACTTCCTATGATATGTTATCTTCTCTTACTTGTCATGCTTGAAGAATAAAATCAATTGCAGTCCTTCTGTTTGTTTGTTTTAGTTTTTTTGTTGAAGCATAGGGCGTAGGAGTGGCTGTGTGGTAAGTAGCTTGCTTACCAACCACATGGTTCCGGGTTCAGTCCCACTGCGTGGCACCTTGGGCAAGTGTCTTCTACTATAGCCTCGGGCTGACCAAAGCTTTGTGAGTGGATTTGGTAGACGGAAACTGAAAGAAACCCGTCGTATATATGTATATATATGTTTGTGTGTCTGTGTTTGACAACCGATGCTGGTGCGTTTACGTCCCCATAACTTAGCGGATCGGCTAAAGAGATCGATAGAATAAGTACTAGGCTTACAAAGAATAAGTCCGGGGGTCGATTTGCTCGACTAAAGGCAGTGCTCCAGAATGGCCACAGTCAAATGACTGAAACAAGTAAAAGACTAAAAGCCTGGTACTTGTTCTATTGATCTCTTTTGATGAACTGCTAAGTTATGGGCACCAACACCAGTTGTCAAACAGTGAGGAGAGAGGACAGAGACAACCCCTCCCCCCACATCTTTGATTATAATTTTATTATGGATTCCTGCTAACGCATGCACCATGACACATACTAACCGTCTAGAGGCAGTACCTGTGGCACATCTACACATGAATGCCCCGAAGACTTTCTTTCCTCATAACTTTCAAAAGAATCGATATTTTTAAATGAAATGTTCTATAAATACACTTGAGACAGTGTAGATTCCGTTTCTATTAGAATTTGAGAGGACAAAATTTTC
Organism: Octopus sinensis; assembly: GCF_006345805.1. Classification (NCBI taxonomy): domain Eukaryota; kingdom Metazoa; phylum Mollusca; class Cephalopoda; order Octopoda; family Octopodidae; genus Octopus; species Octopus sinensis. The sequence continues at coordinate 11,390,894 of NC_043000.1, read as the reverse complement.
TGCCAAAAAATGTCATTTGTATTAATATATATGTGTTTTATACAACCAATTTTTATTTTC
>NC_043000.1:11383334-11385834 GCF_006345805.1 Octopus sinensis | reverse complement strand
TACTGGTCCAGTGCCTCTATCACACATGAAGCCTTGCATTTGCAGACAGTCTGCCTGTCACTCCACTACATTCTTTGTATGTCCATATCTTATACTGGATACAGTGTATGGAGTTCATACCTACTCTGTTTCTGCATACTGAACAAGACTACTTTCTAGAAGATACCAGGATCCTGTCTTGTTTCCAACTTAGTACAAAACCTATGTCTTTGCTACATTTATCTTAAAATCCTCTCAGTTCTCGCTTCCATACCAGGAATTTCTTCTCTAATTCTTCTGTAGATTTAACTTTGAATTCTCGAACATCAGCATGCAACTATTCCTCTGTGTGTGTGTGTGTGTGTGTGTGTGTATGTGTGTGTGTGTGTGAACCTCATAAGTTTTATGTTCTTTTTCTCATGCTTGCATCAGTTGGATGGGTCCTTTGTAACACACTGGCTCTTTGTATGCATAGACATATTCATATACAAAACAATGTAACTTCCAATGTTGGCTTTAGTTTCTAGAGTAAACCTGTTAAAATAACTTTAAAAAGTGGTTAATTATTGTTGTACATTAGCCTCACATAAAGTCTTTATTCACTCTCAGTGGGCCTGTGATCCCAGTATACATTTTTATTTCTTTATTGCCCACAAGGGGCTAAACATAGAGAGGACAAACAAAGACAGACAAAGGGAATAAGTCAATTAGATCGACCCCAGAACGCAACTGGTACTTAATTTATTGACCTCGAAAAGATGAAAGGCAAAGTCGACCTCGGCAGAATTTGAACTCAGAACATAAAGACAGACGAAATACCACTTAGCATTTCGCCCAGCATGCTAACATTTCTGCCAGCTCCTTGCCTTGAGTATACATTCTGTGCACCTGGAGTCCCTCTCTACTCCTTTCCTGCATATTGAGTACATCTATTTCCCCGATGACAGCATAGTCCTATCCTCTCTCCTACTTCCTAAAACTTTAAGTCTTTGCCAAGTTCCCTGCAAGGCCTCTTGAGTTTAGCTTTGTTTCCACATCTGGAATTTTTCTATAAACTCTGCTGTGTGGACTAAGTTTATCAGTATTTAGGAGTTCCCATGGACAGCTGATCTTAAACTTCTCTGTTATGTTTGTTTATCTATTAATTGACGTCAGATTGACGTCACACTTTTTTTACTTTCCTCCTGACAGCTAATACCATGACAGTGCCGAAAACTAATACTGCTGATGATGAAACAGACACACACACACACAGACAGACAGACAAGGGTATTTTTTGTCACATATATTCTAAGTTTAGCAAAAGCAAGTATAATTATAAATAGGTTTCCACTTGACAGGATAGGTTTACGTTCACTGCGTGGCATCTTGGGCAAGTGTCTTCTGCTATAGCCCCGGGCCGACCAATGCCTTGTGAGTGGATTTGGTAGACAGAAACTCAAAGAAGCCTGTCCTATGTATGTATGTATATATATGTGTGTGTGTGTCTGTGTTTGTCCCCCTAGCATTGCTTGACAACCGATACTGGTGTGTTTGAGTCCCTGTCACTTGGCGGTTCAGCAAGGGAGACCGATAGAATAAGTACTGGGCTTACAAAGAATAAGTCCCAGGGTCGATTTGCTCGACTAAAGGTGGTGCTCCAGCATGGCCGCAGTCAAATGACTGAAACAAGTAAAAGAGTAAAAGAGTAGTCGAAAGCCTTAGATCTAGGAAATTATAAGAATGTAAACAGATCTTTATCTCTGCTTTTGATGTGACAGAAAAATGTAGCAGAAATGCTTGATTCATAATTTCGTAGATTTTTGAAAATTTTGAAAATTACAAAGAACTTAATAAAATAACTTTCTCATTTTCAAGCTGGCATTCAAAATATAATTTAACTAGCTGTATCGCCCTGCATTGCTCGGGTTTGTTTTGACCCTTTAGAATTGGAATTTTTGAAAAGTAAAAATTTTGCATTATGTAGCTTGTTATTCTCTTTAAGTGAACATTTTTCTGGTTGAAATACACCGAAAAATGGCAACACAGCAGTCAAAAAAATCGTAAAAAATAGGGATTTTCATAGAAAAAAAGCGCCTTTTTGATGTAAATAATTTTTGGTGTTAACATGGTCCGATTTGAATTTTATCTTCTATGGAATGAAGAGCAAGCCTTCTTGTATCATACTCTCAATTTTGGTCAACTTGTGCTGCAAGGTCTTGGAGGAGATAGTGTTAGTTGAAGGCTACCAAACCTGCCACACACAGACAACTTCAGCTCTCTCTCTATATAGAGATATATATATGATAGTTTGATGGAGATTCAGGAAGTTTGTATCATAGGACCAGGCTGCTATTTTGCAGGCTGGAATCCAGTTTTGTGCAGCTGAAGGAACTTTAGCTGAGTTCTTTCATTATAGGCTTACATTAGATAAGATTCTTCTGGTTTATTTCCTTGGTGGTTTCATCAGTGCTGCATTGGTTATAGATACTAAAGTTAAAGGGTAGAAGAAGTTGAGGGAGCTGATACCTCTTCTAGCAAC
>NC_043000.1:11363334-11378334 GCF_006345805.1 Octopus sinensis | reverse complement strand
ATCGGTTGTCAAACACAGACACACAAACATATATATACATATATACGACGGGTTTCTTTCAGTTTCCGTCTACCAAATCCACTCACAAAGCTTTGGTCAGCCCGAGGCTATAGTAGAAGACACTTGCCCAAGGTGCCACGCAGTGGGACTGAACCCGGAACCATGTGGTTGGTAAGCAAGCTACTTACCACACAGCCACTCCTACGCCCTATGCTTCAACAAAAAAACTAAAACAAACAAACAGGACTGCAATTGATTTTATTCTTCAAGCATGACAAGTAAGAGAAGATAACATATCATAGGAAGTACACGAACTGATAATGAAATGAGTAAATAGAAACAGCGTGGAGGTTGATCTTTCTTCTAGGATGTGTGATACAGTGTTGTATGCATGGAGAAAAGTGAAAATCAAAATGACAACTTGTTTAAATGTTCCTTATGAGATTGAAGCCATGGCCGGTGTCTATTGGTAATTAAACTTCATTTGCAACACCTGTACATATTTATCAGCTTTGTTTTTGTTGGTAATTCTATATTTTTTCTCTACGCAAGAACGTGAATTTTGATTCAAATGACATAGAAGATTCTAAAAAGAATGGCTGCAAAGCACTGATTATGGCAAGGATGATTATCGCATAGTTGGGCATGCTGGTTCCTGCTGCGTTAGATCCAGAATCTTTTGTGGTTTCCATATCTGCAAAAGACAAAAAATAAACACATATACCTTTTGTTTTTAATAAAAAATAGTAACATCTGCCAGGTTTAACCATTTTTATATAAACCTACTCAATACTGCCTTTGCTTCTATTGTACAAATTCCTTGTTTTAAAGAAATCCAAAGTAAAAACTTTCCATCAAAACTTCAAATAAACTTGTGTTGCAAACACTAGCTTAGCAATGACAAGGTCGTTTCCCTAAATTCTTTATTGTTTCCAAAATTTATTGAAACAAAGGCAATATATATTTCTTTACTACCCACAAGGGGCTAAACACAGAGGGGACAAACAAGGACAGACAAAGGGATTAAGTTGATTACATCGACCCCAGTGCATAACTGGTACTTAATTTATCGACCCCAAAAGGATGAAAGGCAAAGTTGACCTCGGCGGAATTTGAACCCAGAACGTAACGGCAGACGAAATACCTATTTCTTTTCTACCCACAAGGGGCTAAACACAGAGAGGACAAACAAGGACAGACAAACGGATTAAGTTGATTACATCGACCCCAGTGCGTAACTGGTACTTAATTTATCGACCCCGAAAGGATGAAAGGCAAAGTTGACCTCGGCGGAATTTGAGCCCAGAATGTAAGGTCAGACAAAATACCGCTAAGCATTTCGCCCAGCATGCTAATGTTTCTGCCAGCGCACCGCCTTGCACTCAGTACACTGTATAGTGGTTGGCATTAGAAAGGGCATTGGCCTGGTGTAGCCCTCCAGCTTGCCAGCTGCTGTTGAAACGCCCAACCCATACCAACATGGAAAAGGTATTTTAAATGATGATGACGTCGATGACGTACCAATCAACAGGGCCTTGCCACTCCACCTACCCAGCCACTCAACTTGTTAGAAATAGCAATCAAACTTATGTTAAATCACACCGCAGCACCTTAAAAAAAATAAAGATTAATTAAAAACGACTACATCATATAATATTGTATTTTAGAATACTTTTGATCATAGGTCAACGTCAAAAAGAGGAGAAATAAAACTACCAAGTGCGACGCTCAACTACTCTTGCAGCTGTAGCAATATCGTCTCTCATTGCTATCTTCACTGTTTGAGAAGAGTATTAAGAATAACCTCGGTCGAGATTACAAACATCTTCGGCTAGTTCAACATTGTTGTAAACACTAATTCGATTGGCTGACACGTTGGTCTCTACTATGTTCGCACCGCTTGTTGGTACTGGCAGTCTGAACGGGTCATCTGAGGTGATAAGTCGCCAAAGGGTATGTTCTTTCTTTTTAGTGCTTCCAAATCCAAAATAAGAAATGCTGAGTTTATTTGGCTAATCTAGAAACGTTAACGTTCTCAAATAATCTTTGTACTTGTGATATTTTTCTGTTTTTACCTCCATACCTTCGTGAGTTATTTTGAGTAAACATTATCTGAGAGAAATTTTCTTTAAGTAGTGGAAATGGCAAAAAAACTTTTTTGGCTGCTATTTCTAGCAAGTTCAGTATGTGGCAAAGTAATTTTTTATTTTACTAAGCCCTAATTATATAATGTAATATACATATATACATATATACACGCACATACACATATACATATACACATATATGCACATACACACACCCATATATACATACGTACGTCCATCCCTACATACACGTACACAGATGTAAAGAATCACGCATGCTTTTATTTTTATTTTTATTTCTACTTTTACTTTATAACTTGATACCTTTATATTCATTTATATTTTTTTATATTCTTTATACCCCCTTATATCTCTTTATATCTTTATACTCTACACTTTTACATTTTTCTATACTTACACTTTTTATCCTTCGTCCTGAATTCTCGCCCCTCCATCTTTACCCCTATTTACTCTTATCACCAGGTCCCTTCACGTCTATATATGTATTTATTTGTTAATTTATTTACATTACTTCAACATCTAAATTCCCTCATTCTACATTGAGAGAAGAACGAGATGGACGCTTCAATTCTATGCTGCTGCCGCATTATGTCGTACGCGAATGAGAGGATTTGCATCCCCAACCAAGAATTTTTGATGTAACACATGTCCTTGTGGAAGTTGTTGTGCGCGGCTGAAGAAGGCCACAGACATACATTATGCATTGTTATAAATCTGTCTAATAAAGGCCCGAAACATATGTACCGCTGAATCCTTGGCATCATGTTTTTATTTTGATCAATATATATATAATATATATATATATATATATATATATATATATATATATATATGTAAATATATGTACACACATATGTAATGTGTACCTACCTACCTACCTACCTACCTACTTATTTATTTATTTATTTATTTATTTATTTATTTATTTATTTATTTATTCTGTGTGCGTGTGCGCACATATGTACGTTTGTTCAACCAAACAGAACAGGTCAAATGCCATACACGAAACTATCGACCCTTGTCTTACATTGCAGGACGGAGAAAGATTGAGAGCGGGTAAAGCAGATTGAGACCGGGAGAGACTTACAGCTATTATTGTTTAGCCCTAAGTCAACCATGATTGAGCATTTTGATGATAAAAGGCATTCTAACCGTGGACTACTCGTATATTTAGGAATTTTGTAGAACAACATCAATCAACGTGTCCTATTTTAAAGATGGCTGGGCGTGATGTGGGGAGATTTGGGTGCTATTTCTAGCAGGTCGAACAATCAAGTAAAATCGCGGTATGAGAATTGGGTGCATTTGTGATGTTACGTGGTGGTGATTATGGTGGAGAAAGTAGAGAAAAGAGAGAGAGAGAGAGAGAGAAAAGCGTAGAGACGGGGGTGAAAGCGAAAGGCATAGAGAGAAAAGAGGGGGAGATAAGAGAGAAAGAAAGAGAGAGTGGAGAGGAAAGAAAAAAGAAAGAGTGAGAGAGGATAGTTATGTTAAGCTATCGTTACGCAGCTTGTCTTATGTTATTGTATTAACGTTTTGTATTTAAGTTGCCCTTGTGGGGGGGGGAATAAAGAAATCATTATGGTGACGGGAATGCCGGTAATAGTGGCGGAGGTTATGGTGATGACGGTAATGGTGGTGGTGGTGGTGGTGGTAATGCTGTTGGTGGCCGCCGGCAGGGTCGTGGTCGTGGCTTCGGTCGTCATCGTCGCCGTGGTAGCAGCAGCCGCGGTAGTGATAGCTGCAACAGTAGTAATAGTAGTAGTAGCAGCAGCAGCAGTTGTTAAATAGAGAGAGATAAAGTAATGGAACAGTTATAGACGACGCTCATTCTATGATAGTGGTGGCGGTCGCAGTTGGTTGCAGCAGTAGAGAGGGAGAGATAGAGACAAAGAGAGTGAGGGTGAGACTTAGTGATTGACGGCGGCGAGAACATTTGTAGTGGGGGATGCAGTGGTAAAAGCAAAGAGTCAGTAGCAGTGAGAGGTAGGTTTTCAGTCGTAGTGGTACGAGTTTGGTTGCAAGCTGCTCTTAGTTTGATTTCGGAAATTCTACACAGACTTCATGTCTCTGCTGCGGTGCCAACCGACTGGATGGACATAGATGTATATATATATATATATATATATGGGTATGACATTGCTTTAAACGTCTTCCTGCCAAGACCAACAACAGTGGAAATCCTTCATACTAACTGCTATTCGATAGGAATCAGGGGCAGCGGTTTTATACCAGTGAAAGTTTAAATACAAATTTATCCGCTTATTTTGGAATTTAGAGATCCAGTATCGGCTGTGTGTGTGTGTGTGTGTGTGTTTGGTGTTATATGTTTATGTGTGTGGTTTGATATCAACGAGTCCAAACTACTTGATGAGCCGCATGCGGCTCTCATAGCTAGTATACTCTTTTATTTGTTTCAGTCATTTGACTGCGGCCATGCTGGAGCACCGCCTTTAGTCGAGCAAATCGACCCCCTGGAGTGTGATGGAATCTGTTTTCTGAGTATTTGTGGTGTCTATTGTCCCTGTGCATCTGCCGCACATGAAAGCTATCTTATCAGTTAATTTCCCTTTGATGTTGCTGCACCTGTTGAGTCAAGTGCATGTACACGAACATCGAAACAAATATTAATGGAAATAGTAGTTGTGATATCTGTGCCGGTGGCACATAAAAAGCACCATCCGAACGTGGCCGATGCCAGCGCCGCCTCGACTGGCTTCTGTGCCGGTGGCACATAAAAAGCACCATCCGAACGTGGCCGATGCCAGCGCCGCCTTGGCTGGCTTCCGTACCGGTGGCACATAAAAAGCACCATCCGAACGTGGCCGATGCCAGCGCCGCCTTGGCTGGCTTCCGTACCGGTGGCACATAAAAAGCACCATCCGAACGTGGCCGATGCCAGCGCCGCCTTGGCTGGCTTCCGTGCCGGTGGCACGTTAAAAGCACCAACCGATCGTGGCCGATGCCAGACCCCCCTGGCACCTGTGCAGGTGGCACGTAAAAAGCACCCACTACACTCGCGGAGTGGTTGGCGTTAGGAAGGGCATCCAGCTGTAGAAACACTGCCAGATCAGACTGGAGCCTGGTGCAGCCCTGGCTTACCAGACCCCGGTCGAACCGTCCAACCCGTGCTAACCGCGGAAAACGGACGTTAAACGATGATGATGATATATATGTATATATATATATATGTATAGGTATATGTCACTCTGACCGACCAGTCCGTCAGGCGTCCATTTGACACCGCTGGTCACAGCACGCTGTCCACTCCTCTCTGGATCGCGCCTTTCTCATCCACGTGATCCCAATCGTCATTCCACCGTCGTGGAGGTCTTCTGGGTGGTCTTTTCCGCTCACGCGGGTACCACTCGACAACTGCGTGCGTCCACCGATTATCGGTGAGCCGGGCGACGTGTCCAGCCCATCTATACTTGCTGCGAGTATACTCTGCGATGACATCTCTCACGCCGGACTTCTTTCTGATGATGTTGCTATTTATGTGTTCTCTCAACGAGATACCAAGCATTGACCTTTCCATGGCTCTTTGAGCCGTTATCAGTCTTTGCTCTTCTCTCTTTGTGGTAGCCCATGTTTCATTACCATAAAACATTGTAGGCAGAACTGCACTGTTAATGAGGTTGGCGCGGGTGGTCCTGTCCAACCTTCCCTTGAGCACATCCCTTATGCCATTGAACGCCTTCCATCCGGCCCTTACTCTCCGTGAGATCTCCTTTTTGATATCCCGGCACATATTTACTTCCTGTCCCAGGTAGACATATTCTCTCACCTCCTCTATTTCATCACTGCCGATCACCATTCGACCTGTTGGTACGTTGTCTGACCGCATGAACTTTGTTTTCATGCGGTTCATCTTGAGACCTACTGCAGAACTTTTGATGTCGAGCTCCGTCAGCATGGTCTGAAGCTGATCCATGTTTTCAGCGATGAGTATGATGTCGTCAGCGAAACGGAGGTGGGTGAGGAGCTCGCCATTGATGTTGACACCACCTTGCCATTCGATGCCTCAGATAATCTCTTCGAGACTTGCAGTGAAAAGTTTTGGGGAGATTGTATCTCCTTGCTTCACTCCCTTCTCGACCGGCACTCGTATGGGTGATGACAGTAGAGCTATGTCGGTGGTGCATCTGGAATTTGCCTCTCTGAGCAGCTGCACATATTGCGCTTCGATTCCTTGCCTCTGCAGCGAGTTCAGCACTGCATTGGTTTCGACGCTATCGAAGGCCTTCTCATAGTTTACAAACGCAACGCAAAGAGGCAGCTTGTACTCATTTGCTCGCTCAAGCAGTTGCGTTAGAGCAAATATATGGTCCATTGTGCTGTAGTTCGTCCGGAAGCCTGCTTGCTCCCTCGGTTGTTGTTCGTCGAGACGACGTGACAACCTGTTCAGAATTATCTTAGTGAACAGTTTGTACACGTGAGACAGCAGGCATATGGGTCGGTAGTTCTTTAGATCTCTGTCGCCCTTCTTATACAGCAGGATGGTATTTGACTCTTTCCACTGCGAGGGAATTCTTCCCTCGTCTAGATAGTGCGTAAATCTCTCAGCGACGGGCTTCTTTCAGTTTCCGTCTACCAAATCCACTCACAAGGCATTGGTCGGCCCGGGGCTATAGCAGAAGACACTTTCCGAAGGTGCCACACAGTGGGAGTGAACCCGGAACCATGTGGTTTTGGGGGGAGGACAAACAGACACACATACACATATATATACATATATACGACGGGCTTTTTTTCAGTTTTCGTCTACTAAATCCACTCACAAGGATTTGGTCGGCCTGAGGCTATAGTAGAAGACACTTGCCCTAGGTACCACGCAATGGGACTGAACCCGGAATCATGTGGTTTTGGGGGGAGGACAAACAGACACACACACACACACAGCATGTCCTGTACTTCGTTTTTCTGCTGTACATAATTGATTTTCCCGTTTTCGTTTCGTCTTGTTCCACGTCTCTGTCCTTCTGTTGTAACAAAATGGCTTTTCCGTTTTCGTTTCTATTGATTTTTACGTCTTCTTGTGGTGTCCTATACGTATATATATTTATATATGCATGTATATATACATGTAGATGTCGGTACGTACATATATGTTTGTATGTATGCATATATTTTATTTATTACACTGTGTGTATATATATATATATATATATATATACGACGGGCTTTTTTTCAGTTTTCCTCTACTAAATCCACTCACAAGGATTTTGTCGGGCCTGAGGCTATAGTAGAAGACACTTGGCCAGGTGGTTGGTAAGCAAGCTACTTACCACACAGTCACTCAGAATTTCCTAGATTTTTAACACTTCAATGGCATCGATCAGAGAAACATACTCCACAGTTAATATAGTAATATACGTGTTCGTTGAACTTTAGTGAGTGGAAGAGCGGGAGGAAGAAGTAGGAAGTAAGACGAATGAAGGCAGTTATATTAAGAGAAAGAGAGAGGGGATGGACACGAAAGGCGGTTATATTGAGAGACAGAGGAGATAGAATATGTATGAACAAAAGTAGGTACAAACAATAAAATTGCAGCAAACCTTCGTAATGGTACTTCCAGGTGTGCCATAGAGACCATTGTATAAATCCGATTGCCGTTGCCAATTAACGCTTCTCTTTCGTATTTCGTTTACATGCGCAGTGTGCTCATTTTTTTTTCCTGTTCCTAGTTCGTCAATGCATCGCACCCCGGTGGTTGTGAAACAAAAAGCTGAACTGATTGATCTTTGTTACTAAAAATTATAGTGAAGGTGGTAGTGTGCTGATTGTGATCTATCTTTGTTTTACGTAAATTTCGATACTTTCACCCGCACGATTTTCTCTAAGAAAAGGAAAGAAAAAAATTCGGATTTTTTTGTTTGATCGGCAGATCCATAGATTAATTTTTTTTTAACTAAACACTTTCAAACTTCGGACACTCGTAGAATGTGTCATATAGAACATCTTTTACTCTTAGGGTTGCTGACAAAAGTTTCTATTTACGAAGTTATTTCGTGTTAAAGTTGTCCTATTTCGGTAATTTCAACCAATCAATGACATGTATTCAGCTGAATAAAATTACTGCTGTTGTTTGTCAACAACTTCCGGCGATGAATATTTCGTTTGTTACTGTAATTTATGATATCGTTCGTGCGTTTGTACTGGTTTTAGCTTTAGGGTTCGGGTTATGGAAAAATGTAGAAATTGGGGGGGGGGGGTCAAAATATCAAAATTCCGATTTTGGGAAATTTTCCGGATCCTCCAAATCCGAAAAGCTGCATTTTTGGCAAAACAAAATAAAACAAAAAACAGTAATTTACGAGGAAATGGGTGGGGGACGGAAGTATTTCCAAAAATAGCTGAAAAATAAGGAGAGAAAAACCCTAAAAGACCCTTCATAAGTTTGATAGTTGAGCTCTGATTGGCTGCATGCAAATGAGTTCATAACTGGGGTCCAGAACTCTCGTGGGAAAAAAAATTCACATCTTGGAATCATTGGAAGATTTTTTTTCTTTTACATTGAATGAATTCCACAAAATTCCACAAAACCCATGTTTTGGTCTGGAAAGCAGGGTGGTGTGTGGTGGAACCCTTGGAGAGTTCACCCCCATTTTCAAATTAGGAGGTCACCGAAATTCATTCAACGAAAAAAGATTTCAATGATTCCGGGATGGGGTGGTGGAGTGGATCTGGTCCCACTCCTTTTTTTTCTGAACAAAAATAAGGGGTTTGCAGCATATTAGGTCAGGGTACTTAATTCAACACAAAAGATCAGTTTCTTTTTTCTTAGTGAAAGTATTGAGATTTAACTATTTTTTTTATATAGCAACTATAGCTTAAAAGGTTGGTATTTGTTTATAGGTGCAGGAGTGGCTGTGTGGTAGGTAGCTTGCTTTCCAACCACATAATTCTGGGTTCATTCCTTCTGTGTGGCACCTTGGGCAAGTGTCTTCTACTATAGCCTCAGGTCGACCAAAGCCTTGTGAGTGGATTTGGTAGACGGAAACTGAAAGAAGCCTGTTGTATATATATATATATGTGTGTGTGTGTGTGTATATATGTGTGTGTGTCTGTGTTTGTCCCCCCAACATCGCTTGACAAACAATGCTGGTGTGTTTATGTCCCCGTAACTTAGCGGTTCAGCAAAAGAAAAGTCCTGGGGTCGATTTGCTCGACTGAAGGTGGTGCTCCAGCCTGGCCAGAGTCACATGATTGAAACAAGTAAAAAAAAATGCTGTCATCCTCATCATCATCGTTTAACGTCCGCTTTCCATGCTGGCATGGGTTGTACGATTTTGACTGAGGGCTGGTGAACCAGATGGTTGCACCAGACTCCAATCTTGATTTGGCACAGTTTTTACGGCTGGATGCACTTCCTAACACCAACCACTCCAAGAGTGTAGTGGGTGCTTTTTACGTGCCACCGACATGGGGGCCAGTCAGACGGTACTGGCTACGACCTTGCTAGAATCCTTTTACACATGCCTCCAGCACAGGTGCCAGTAAGGCGACTTTGGTAACGATCACGCTCGAATGGTGCCTTTTACGTGCTACTGGCACGGAAGCCAGTTGGCTGCTCTGGCAACGATCACGCTTGGATGGTGCTCTTGGCACCCTACTAGCACAGGCACAAGTGCCAGTAATAATAATGTTCGTCCTTCGGGTTCGAAGATGACCATTGACATCATTTAGTGGAATTGCTGCTATGAGACCGGAGGTGGCTGGTGAGGCCAATCCAGGCAAGAAAGCCCCTCCCACAAGTGGGGCAGAAGTGGGTAGGGGCTGTGCTATTGGTGCAGGTGGCTCTGGCTTTCCGCATCTGGCGTTTCTGTTCTGCTGACTAAATCCGTCTCTCCTCGGCTGTCTTTGCTCCTGTGGTGATTGCGCTGCGCCAGGATGAGCGGTCGGCAGCAAGTGTCTCCCAAGTCTCTGTGCCGATGGAGAAGTCTTTGAGAGAGACTTTGAGACTGTCCTTGAAGTGCTTCTTCTGCCCTCTGCGTTTGCCCTGGCTGAGTTCACTGTAGAAGAGCTGTTTTGGGATGCGAGTATTGGACATGCGGGAGATGTGGCCTGCCCATCTCAGCTGGGCCTTGTGCATGATCGTGATGATGCTAGGGAGATCTGCCTGCTTCAGAACTTCCGTGTCTGGGACTTTGTCCTACCAGCGGATGTGATGGATGTTCTGAAGACACCTGAGGTGGAAGTGGTTTATCTGGCGCTCGTGCCTTCGGTAAGCAGTCCACGTCTCGCATCCGTATAGTAGAGTGGTAAGCACAACTGCCCAGTAGACTTTTAGCTTGGTGCCAGTAAGGCGACGCTGGTAACGATCACGCTCAAATGGTGCCCTTTAAGTGGCACTGGCATGGAAGCCAGTTAGCCGCTCTGTCAATGATCACGCTCGTATGGTGCTCTTTGCACCCTGCTAGCACGGACGCCAGTCATCGAATTTGATTTTGATTTTGCTTTTGATTGATTTGATTTCACTTGCCTCAACAGGTCTTCGCAAGCAGAGTTTTAGTGTCCAAAGAAGGAAAAGTTACGCATAAGTGGGCTGGTTACGCCCCTGGCATAGGCCATGAGATTATGGTTTCATTTGGCTTGCCGGGTCTTCTCACGCACGGCATATTTCCAAAGGTCTCAGTCACTAGTCATTTCCTTGGTGAGGCCTAAAGTTCGAAGGTCATTCTTCACCACTCCATCCCAGGTCTTCCTCTTCCACAGGTTCCCTCAACTGCTAGGGTGTGGCACTTTTTCACACAGCTGTCCTCATCCATTCTCGCCACATAACCATACCAGCGCAGTTGTCTCTCTTGCACACCACATCTGATGCTTCTTAGGTCCAACTTTTCTCTCAAGGTACTTACACTCTGTTGAGTATGCACACTGACATTACACATCCATTGGATCATACTGGCTTCATTCCTTGGGATCTTACCCATCATATATATGTATATATAGGAGAGTTCACAAAAAAAACAAAAGACGAAGACAGGTGGTATAGAAAACAAACAGATGTATTAGTATAATGCTCAGGAATAGAATAAATCTTTTGTTTCGAGCCCACGCTCTTCTACAGAAAGAGACAAAAAAAAAACAAGGAGAGAAAAAATATGTATGTGTGTGTGTATGTTTGTGTGTCTGTGTTTGTCCCCCCAACATCGCTTGACAACTGATGCTGGTGTGTTTATGTCCCCGTAACTTAGCGGTTCGGCAAGAGAGGCCGATAGAATAAGTTCTAGGCCTACAAAGAATAAGTCCTGGGGTCGATTTGCTCAACTAAAGGTGGTGCTCCAGCATGGCCACAGTCAAATCACTGAAACAAGTAAAAGAGAGAGGGTTAATTAGACCTAAACTACGGATTCACAAGAAACACAGTTGCAAGCTGCTCTGGAGAAGATGCACAGATATCGAGAACGGATCAGAGAAGAACAGCAAGAAGATATAATAAACAGCGACAAACGACAAGGAGGACATCAGGAAACGAATGCAGACAAACGTCAAGAATATTTAAAGAAAGCTGAAATATGAATGCTGCAAACATGCAGATTATTCTTTCTTTCTTAAATGAAATAAATAAATGCGCCGTTTTAAAGCCTAGCCAGGCTCATGTGCTCGGTTTCAATGATGTATGTGTTCCCCAGCTGGACGGGACACCAGTCCATCGCAGCATTACTCATTTTTGCCAGCTGAGTGGACTAGAGCAACGTGAAATGAAGTGTTTTGATCAAGAACTCAACGCGTTGCCTGGTCCAGGAATCGAAACCACAATCTTACGATCATGATGCTTACACCCTAACCACTATGACACGCGCCTCCATCTTGACCCTTTTAAAGCCTAGCTAGGTTCATGGGCCCGGTTTGCCAGTTTCTATGGCATATGTGTTTCCCATTTGGACAGGACGCCAGTCCATCACAGCGTTACTCATATTTGCCAGCTGAGTGGACTGGAGCAACGTGAAAGGAAGTGTTTTGCTCAAGAACACAATTTGTCGCCCAGTCCAGGAATCGAAACCACACTCTTACGATCATGATGCTGACACCCTAACCACTAAGTCATGCACCTCCACTCTTTCTTAAATAGGTGCTCTTAATTTTTTTTTCATTTCGTGGAGTGTACACAGGTTCCACTTGTCTGAGGTGATCTTCTTGTTTGTTTGCCTGTTATACTTTAGTTAGAGAGGTGGATGTGGAATGGGTGAGAGAAAGGGAAGAGAAAAGAAAAGTGGTTAACAGGCCAAATGAATCATGTGGTCAGCTGAAGGTAGAGGTGAAAAAGAGGGAGAGAGAAGTGTTAATGACATGTGTTGGGGTAGGGAAGGAATATTTATTTTGTGGTTAAAAAATTAGCTGGAGGCAAAGATGAGAAGGAAGAAATATGTTTATCATCATCATCATTGTTTAACGTCCGTTTTCCATGCTAGCATGGGTTGGACAGTTCAACTGGGGTCTGGGAAGCCAGAAGGCTGCGCCAGGCCCAGTCTGATCTGGCAGTGTTTCTACAGCTGGATGCCCTTCCTAACACCAACCACTCCGTGAGTGTAGTGGGTGCTTTTTATGTGCCACCTGCACAGGTGCCAGACGAGGCTGGCAAACGGCCATGATCGGATGGTGCTTTTTATGTGCCATCGGCACGGGGGCCAGACGAAGCTGGCAACAGCCACAATTGGATGGTGCTTTTTACATGCCACTGGCACAGAGGCCAATCGGGGCAGAGCTGGCAACGGCCACGTTTGGATGGTTCTCTTACGTGCCACCGGCACTGGTATCTCAGCTACAATTTCCATTGATGTTGAGAGATTTCGCTTTCGATTTTGATTTTCATTTTGATTTTCACTTGCCTCAACAGGTCTTCACAAGTAGGGTTTGTGTCACAAGAAAGAACGGTATTCATAAATGGGCTGGCTATGTCCCAGGTAGCGGCCACGAGTATGGTCTCACTTGTCCTTCTGGGTCTTTCCACGCACAGCATACTTCCAAAGGTCTCGGTCTCTGGTCATTTCCTCGGTGAGACCTAAAGTTCAAAGGTTGTTCTTCACCACCTCGTCCCACGTTTTATTGGGTCTACCTCTTCCACAGGTTCCCTCAACCGCTAGGGTGTGGCACTTTTTCACACAACTATCTTCACCCATTCTCGCTACATGACCATACCAGCGCAAACGTCTCTCTTGCACACCACAACTGATGCTTCTTAGGTCCAACTTTTCTCTCAAGGTACTTACACTCTGTCAAGTATGAACACTGAAACCACAAACTGGTGGAATCACTTCCAAAAACAAAAGAAAGACTATTCTGTATGGATTATTGCATTTATCGAAATTAATAATTAGAAGTAATTCGTTTAACCCTTTCGTTACCAACCCAGCTGAAACCAGCTCTGGCTTTGAGTACAAATGTTTTATTTTCAAAAGTTTTGAATTAAAATCTTCCACCAAACCTTAGTCACAATTTATGTTCCTAACACTAGCTGAAAGATAACTGAGTTATTTTACTAAATTCTTTGTTATATTTAAAATTAATTGAAAGAAACACATAGCATCTCAACAGAATATGGTAACGAAAGGGTTAAAATATATAATAGAGAAACAATTCTTAATCCTTTCGTTACCAACCAGACTGAAACCGGCTCTGGCTCTGTGGTACAAATGTCTTGTTTTCATAAGTTTTGAATTAAAATCTTCCATCAAACCTTAGTCATAATTTATGTTCCTAACACTAGCTGAATGATAACTAAGTTATTTTACTAAATTCTTTGTTATATTTAAAATTAATTGAAAGAAACATAGAGCATCTCAAAATGAATACAGTAACAAGTGTCTTGGGCAAGACACTTTATTTCACTTTGCTTCAATCCACTCAGCTGAAAGAATAAGCTGTGACATCATTGGTGCAAACTGTATCTAACTTTGCCTTTCCCTTGGATAACATTGCTGGTGGTGTTGGGGGGGTATCCATGGGCAACTGCTTGTCTTCCATAACCCTGCCCACACTTTTTAGGTGCAGTCCAATGGTCATTCGTGACTAAAGTGAGTCTTTACCCTTTACAATAAAGTTTTACCTATTTCAACCTGTATATTGTTACATGAGCACTGTTGAATGGCAAGAAAAGAAGCCTGTCCCATGTTCATATTTTAATGTAGCTTCTGGAGAAAATTCACACTAATTTGATCGATTCCATAATATCAGCTGAAATTCCAAATCCCTCAAAAGACAAAAGAAATTGTAAAATCGAACATGGTTCATGGTCCCTGTGGTTACCTCAACCCAACTGCATCAGCCATGAAAGACAATAAATGTATGGGACATTTCCACTTTGACCAGCAGATTGAAAAAATACTTTCTTTGTGGCTGTGTGGTAAGTAGCTTGCTTACGAACCACATGGTTCTGGGTTCAGTCCCACTGTGTAGCACCTTGGGCAAGTGTCTTCTACTATAGCCTTGGGCCAACCAAAGCCTTGTGAGTGGATTTGGTAGACGGAAACTGAAAGAAGCCCGTCGTATATATGTGTGTGTGTGTCTGTGTTTGTCCCCCAACATCGCTTGACAACCGATGCTGGTGTGTTTACGTCCCCGTAACTTAGCGGGTTTGGCAAAAGAGGCTGATAGAATAAGTACTAGGCTTACAAAGAATAAGTCCTGGGGTCGATTTGCACGACTAAAAGGTGGTGCTCCAGCATGGCCACAATCAAATGACTGAAACGAGTAAAAGAGAACTAAACACTTTTAAACTTTGTATACTGGTAGAATGTGTCACATAAAACATCTTTTTCTCTTGGCGTTCTTGAGAAAATTCTTTAGTTTGTAAGCTATTTGTTGTTTTTTTTTTTCTTCAATTTCTGCAATTTCAGCCAATCAATGACGTCTATTGAAGTGAAAACATTCTGTGCCATATGAATAT